>NC_050445.1:157414951-157534951 GCF_903995425.1 Onychomys torridus
CTTACCTCTGTAGTCTACATGCTCCTGGGAAGCTGCTCCTTCAGGCACCATACTAAGAGAAGGTAGACCTTCCTGGCTGTCAACTTGATTAGATTTAGAGTCACCACGGCAACACACCTGTAGGTATGCCCTTGAGAGTGTTTCCAAAAAGTTCAGCTGGGGAAGGAAGGCCTACCCAGATGGGAACAGAACCATCTCATGGATTGGGGTCTCAGAATTAATAAAAAGGAAAGGGAATTCATCTCTCTTTGCTTCTTGCCTATAGATGTGATATCACAAACGCCTCACACTCACACTTGTGTGCCACGTCTTCCTTGTCATCATGCCTACACCCTTGGAGAGAGTCAAAAGAGACCTTCCTGACCTTAAGCTGTTTTGGTTGAGTATTTTGTCACATCAAAGAGAAAAATAACCAACACAGTGTTCAAAAGTTTACAGTGAGATGTGTTCCTCCACTGTTATGTGTCCTGGGGGCTCCAGCAGCCTTTAAAGGAGGGCAGGCTGTGCACGCCACACACATCCACAAACTTCAGAGCAGATGTGACTCATGCACAGTGAGCAACAGGATACCCTCAGTGTTCCGGAGCCAGGAATTTAACGGATGCTGCACCTACGGTTGCTTGTCTTTGCAGTGGCTTTCATTTATTGATGCCTTTATTCTGGGAGAACAGACAGACACTGCTTCTCATCTTGTGTTCTCTAACTCTTTTCATGTAAGGCTGTAGTACATAAAGGTGATGACTAGGCTTAAAGAAGCTGGGGAGAGAGAGCTGACTTCCCCTCTGGAGGCACCTATGCTGTCCTCCATTGAACCTAAGGAACCCAGGGACTCAGTGGTGCCAAGCACACGCTGCTCTTGCAAAGGGCCTGGGTTCAGTTCCCAGCACCCACACATGTCAGGTGGTTCATGGCTTCAGGGCATCGGTGGGAACCTGCACTTGTGTATACACACACACACACACACACACACACACACACACACACACACGATTAAAAATAGATCTTTTCAAAAACCCAAAGATGTTCTTAGATAGAGGAGGCAAGAGCCATATAAAAGAAGAGGCATTACCTCCTCCTTTCTTTTCTTTTTTCTTTTTTTTTTTTAAGCGAGGGTCCTTTTTGTTGAGTTAGCTCTGTCTTTTCAAGGAACAATCCTCCAATATCAGAAACAAAATGTTTCTTTGGTATCCAGTGGGTTTTTTCTCTGCCTCTCCCAATGCTGGAGGTGAGGCCACAAGAGCTTTGGTCAACTCAAGACTGTGACTGAAATCATCAGGGAGACTCGGAAGCTTGTGGCCTACGACCCCAGTGCTGCTGCCGACACCACTGCTGCTGTTGTTCTGAGACAGTCTTGCCCAGCATGGCCTTCAACTCATTGTAATCCTCCTGCCTCAGCCTGCAGAGTGTGGGGGTTCCAGGCACGTACCACCATGCCCAGCAGACACTGATTTAAGCGTCACCCTGCCTGTTGTGCACACCAATCATGTCCCTCTCCTCCACAGCCTGACTGATAGATCCCTGCAAGACAAGCTGAGGTGTCCACAAGGACCGAGGAAGACAAAAGCAGAAGCTAGCCCTCTTCGGGTCCAGTCAGTGCTGGTGTTTGCAAAGGGCTTGTTGTGAGTCAAGGTCTGGATCCTGAGCCAGTTTCTGTAAGAAGCTCTCATTCACACCTTTAATACAATTCCCCCAAATTCCAACCAAGAAAGAAACATCACTCTCCTAAAGTAGATGGGAGGAGGAAGAGAAATGAAAGTTTTGTGCAGTGACCTATACCCATAATCCTAGCACACTGGAGGCTAAAGCAGGAGGATTGTCATGAATGAGAGGTCAGCCGGCACACATAGTGAGTTTCAGGTACTGAACTGTGGAGTGAGAGATCTTGTCAAAAATAAAGCACTATATTATCGTTTTATCACTATATTAAAAACATTCCTTATAGGGTTAGAAGAATAGTGTTTTAAAAGCCACAGAGTAAAGTGCTGCATGGCTGCAAGCCACAATGACTAAAACAATGATATTTGCCAACACCGTAAAACCCTTTCGGGCAGATAAAACACAGACTGGTAAGCACCAGTCATCAAGCAAAGCCTCCTTCTTGGGTCCATTATGTTCAGGTTCATGATGTATTTTCCAACAAATATCAGAATGTCACAGACGGGGAAGACAGGGGTCCTGGGCCTCTAGACTCGGGGAACACAGCACCCAGATTCTAATGTCCCTGTGCCCTATATTAACCAGGGACTCTCACACAGGCTCCTTTGCCACCCTGAGCCTCCATCCTCAACTGGCAAAGGGGCCGTACAAAGTGAGCAGGTTCGATGACGTCCCTGCTACATTAATACAGCCGAGCACACAGAAGCACAGCCTCACACTATTGTACATTTCCTGAGTTTATACCAAACTTTCCCACAGAAATGAAAATGTTATCTAAGATACTGAGGAGAGGAAAAAATTATCAACTACCTCAAAATCCTAGCTTTTCCTCTGTTAATCACTGTGAGTGAATGTGGAAAAGTCAGTCTAAAGCAAGCACTGACATCACTAAGAAAATAGACTCCATGATTTCAAATAAAGTGGGAAAAATTCTATCCTGGTTTGAAGGCCAGTGTTCAGCTAAGACAACCATCCCTGCTGAAGCATGGCAGACCACAAGTGCTGGCAGGCCACTGGTGTCCACCATGGGCAAGTGCTGTGCCAGTTGGCCATGGGCTATCCATGGTCTATCCTCTCTATGATGGGGCATGGTGTCAGGAGCTTTAGTGTGAGACATGTCCCTGTCACGTTAAGTCAAATAAATTCATTGTGGATCTGCCAGATATTCTAGCGCCAAGCTTGTGAAATTGTTTCTGAGCTGTGACTGCCATGGTGGAAATGGAGGACAGAGCTAATGCACAAAACGCCATTGTAAATAATCCCCCTGGGCTGAGACGTATGACTTCTGTGCTGGGTCTTCAGAGCCATAGGGAGGTCCCTCAGTGGGCCTCCCACAGAAGGTGCTGGGGTAGGTCCTCTAGCAAGGATTCTCTCTCTGTCAGAGGCAATTCCAGGCCACAAGACACTGCTTCCAGCCAACATCTTCACAGGAACACATTCCAGATGTGCAAACTTTTACAGAGCCAAGAAAACTGCAACCACTTTCTTAAATTACAACAAAATATCTCCATAAAAAGCTGTGCCCATGGCCAGAGGAGGCGTGCTGACAGTCAGTGGATACACCGGAAGATGGCCCCGTTCTCTCGATTCCCTGGTCACTGCCCACTATGTTAGGCTGAGTCCAAGGTACCAGAAACCAAGCAACCCAGAAACAGCTGGCTTTGGTGGACAGAATGGAGAGAAACAAGCATTTATCCTAGAAAAGTCTGAAGATTTTCTTTCACTTTGCAAAGCAGTACACAGTTTGCCTTTCTAGACATGAACAGCAAAGGTGAGAGTTCAAAGGTGTTCCCAAGTCCTTCAAAAGTGAACCAGTGTGTTTTTCCCACTAGAAGGAATCTAATCAAGACTTGGTGAACCAAACAGCAGCATATACCAGCATCCTCAAACACTGATCCTTCAATGGCAAGGATATTTCACTTGGGGTTCCCCCCACGATGGCTGATTAGCTACTGGTCAGCCTGGATAGATCTGCAGGCAGTGACTGCGTGTCCTCCAGCTTCCACCATCACCTCACGGAAGTAGGCAATGGGTGTCTTTTGACTTGGCGACTGTGAAGAATGTTCTCCTGGAATGCCTGGCAGTAAAGAAGAGCCATGGTTCTGGATCAGCTATCCCAGTGGAATTACAGAGTCCATTGCCATCACCGACCACCACCTGTAGGGAGTTCCTTGGAGGAATTGTGGCCCAGATCATGTCACGTGCCAGTCCAGTCAGGTCCATCCCACCTGTAGTTCAGGAAAGCCATGAATGCCATTCAACATAAAATCTTAACACTTATTTAAACATGTGGCAACTTTTTTCTTTTTTCCTTTCTGGTAACCCTTACGTAGGGATGATTGTTGTAGCTGAAAACTGGTCTTCAAACCAAGAGAGAACTTTTTCATTTTATTTGAAATTATGAAATATATTTTCTATAGTGATGTAAGTACAGTTCTCAACCATGAACTTTGTAAATGGCAAGGTCAGAGCACAACTCATCTACAAGGCTGCCAGACATCCTGCTTACTGAGCCTCTTTCTTGCTGCCTTTGCTCAGCTTTACAAAGATGGGAAACTCAAATGTCATCAACAGTCATCGTCTGTGTTCACATCTATCAACACCATGACACCCAAACACACACCAATGGTCATCATAAAAGCAAAGGGTGCCGAAGCAATCCTACTGAAAAATAAAGGCATGTGTCTGTAATCCCTGCCCTCAAGAGACACAGGAAGAAGAAGTGATGCAAGTTAGGGGCCAGCCTTAGCTCCATGAAGAGTTCCAGAACAGCCTGGGCTACATAGCGGGACTCAGAAAACAAAACAATCAAGAAAACAATCAGTAACTGAGGGCTAGAACAAAAACATTTATTCATATACAAGACAATCCACCTCCAAATCCCTTTCCTCTCTCCCTCACTCTCTCCTTGCTGTTTATCAATTATAAGGACATTTATTACACACCTACCATGTGACAAGGACTAGAAAATGGGCTGCCAATAGCAACATATGTCAGAGAAACCCAAATGTACACCAGAAAAACCCAGACAAAGCTGGGACATGAGGCTCGGTAAAAATAAATCTCACCAGTCCTTCTGGTTCCATTTTCAAGACTTCAGTGTTTAAAATGTCTGATGATGCTGGATCTCCAGTGACTCCATCAACCTCTCCAGGTTCAGTAAATGTCACAACCTCAGCAAATGGGGCTGCCGAGGAGGCTTAGCTAACAGTGAGGTGTGGAGGAAGCTGTGGTCCTAGCAGTCTTTGGGGTATGATAAAGTTCTGCCCATTTAACCTACAGGAACATCAAACCCAAATGCTCTCCCCATCGATGGTCTTAAGCTCAGCTCTGCTGCATATCTGAGCTCAGGACTAGAGCGAGCCCTCGCTGGCCGAGCTTGAGAGCCGCCAGCTGCTGCTGTTTGCTTGTTTGTTCAGTGACTGAGGACTTTTCCTTTGATCTTTAGGACAAAAGGTAAAAAGCTGAGAAGGCCTGATATAAGCTGTGCAGGCAAGCATTTTGTTTGTTTGCTTTTTTGGGGGTTTTCTGCTAATTTGTTTAATTTTTTTTTAATCTGACTTTTATGTAGCCCAAGCTGGCTTCAAAATTGCTATATAGCCAAACATGACCTTCAACTCCTGATCTACCTGCCTCTACCTCCTGAGTGCTGGATTGTAGGCATGTGCCACCAGGTCTACACACCCAGGCAAGTTTTAAAGACCATTTTCCTATTGAAAAAAACTACTAGATTCACACATCATGAACCACTAGCTCATAAATTGAGCCCAAAGTAACAAAGACCCATGACCTCCACAGCCGGTAACCTCAGGGCATCTCCAGACACCTAGCTAACTACTGTCTAACTACTAGTTGTTGCTGGGACGTGGAATCAAAGTTGTAAGCAATCATTTGTTTTCAGCCCTCCAATGACTATTTCTCAAAAGTTTCTCCAGGGATGCATGATGATGGCCATCCCATGATCCATCACAGTCAATCAAGTCAAAACACTCTGGAGGCAGAGGCAGGCGATTTCTGTGACTTCCAGATCAGCCTGATCTACACAGTGAGTTCTATGACAGCCAGGGCTGTTACACAAAGAAACCCTGTCTCAAAAAAAACCAACAAATTCCTGTCCTGTTAAGTGACCTGAGAAGCTCCTCTCTTAAATGAACCCTGAACTACCTCCTCAGCACCACAGCCCTCCTCATCTCGGGAGTACCTCCTATGGAGACCATGCTTACAGAACTCTTGTACCCCAGACTTCTATCCACATTCAGCTCCCTGCAAATAAATAAGTAAGTAAGTAAGTAAGTAAGTAAGTAAATAAATAAATAAATAAATAAATAAATAAATCTATACCCAGAGCCCCTATACTTTCAGACCCATTCTTTATCTTTTAAGAGTTGGGATATGTCAGAATAAACCTTGAAAAAACTCTGGCAGACACTGACCAAAGAATTTTCATTTACCCTAATGCAGTAGTTCTCAACATGTGAGTGGTGACCCTCTGGGGGCTGAACCACCCTGTGGTGGTATTGTGTTCCCCAAAATATTGTGTGTTCCCCAAAATAAACTTATCTGGGGTCAGAGAACAGGACGACCACAATATTAAACATGAGGATAGGCAGTGGTAGCACACACCTTTAATCCCAGCACTCGGGAGGCAGAACCAGGCTATCTCTGGGAGTTCAAGGCCACATTGGAAACAGCTAGGCATGGTGACTCGCCTTTAATCCCAGGGAGTTGGGGCAGAAAGAGAAAGATATATAAGGTGTGAAAACAAGGCACCAGAGCTAATTAAGCATTTGGCTGGTTAAGCTTTCAGGCTTTGGAGCAGCTCAGTTCAGCTAAGAGCTATTGGGATGAGGACACAGAAGCTTCCAGCCTGAGGAAACAAGACCAGCTGAGGAACTGGCAAGGTGAGGAAGCTGTGGCTTGTTCTGTTTCTCTGATCTTCCAGCATTCACCCCAATAACTGGCCTTAGGTTTGATTTTATTAATAAGAACCTTTAAGATTCCTGCTACACCACCCTTTCACAGAGGTTGCCTAAGACCATCTAAAAACATAGGTATTTACATTATGATGCATAGCAGTAGCACATTTACAGTTATGAAGTAGCAATGAAAATAATCTTATGGTTGAGGATCACCACAACATGGGGACTGTATTAAAGGGTCGGGCATTAGGATGGTTGAGAACCACTGGCCTAAGGCTTGCTGAAATCTCTTGTCCTCATGCTGAAACTCCAGCCCCTTCCCCTCACTGCCATTTCAAACTCAATCACGTCCTGACATCCAGGGGAAGACAGTTTCTAAAGATGCAATGGCCTTGTCTGAACAAACATCTCTAGGAGCGAGAAGCTGCAGCTCCAGCAGTTGCCCGCAGCTCCCCACTACCCAGGCCTCCTACATAAACTCCAAGTACTCCCTTCCCCTTTGCATGCACTCCCACGCCCTGGAGAGAGTGTCTGCCCCTCGCATTCTGAAATGAACAGTCCCAACTGCTGAGGTCAGACTGGTCTCTTGCTGCCTTCTGTCTCTTAGAGCTGCCTCAGAAACTAGCAAAAATGGCCAATGGCAGCCTGTGTTCATGAACAAGTGCGGAATTCCCAGGGGTGACTGCTGCACCTGTGTTTCCACACCAATGTGGAATTCCCAGGGGCGATTGCTAAGCTTCCAGAGTGTGCAGCTAGAAGGGTTCTAAGGTCCAAAATGACCTTAGTACATGGCAGGTCCCCAGGGCCCAGGGAGGAAGTGGGGACACAGAAGGAATGGGCAATGACCTGAGTGGCAGGACCCTTCCTCTTGAACAAGGGGAAAGCCACACTGGCTGCTTTAAAGGTGTGTGGCTGAGTCTCTAAGCCATGCCAGGGAGAGCAGGTGGGAGGCACAGATTTGCTAAGGAACCACCACTCCATTGGAATATTCAATATGCACCTCATGTTTCCTACGT
This sequence comes from Onychomys torridus, assembly GCF_903995425.1. Classification (NCBI taxonomy): domain Eukaryota; kingdom Metazoa; phylum Chordata; class Mammalia; order Rodentia; family Cricetidae; genus Onychomys; species Onychomys torridus. Next base: position 157,422,543 of record NC_050445.1, read on the forward strand.
GAAAAGGAAGTGTGAGGAGGGAGAATGGGTCCTTCCCACAGGACAGAGAATAGCAGCTGCTTTCTCATACTAGTTAAGAAAAGTCAGGAGTATCTTCTGGAGAATTCCTCTGCATGCATCAGTCCTCACACAGGCTATTTTTAGGATACCAGTGACCCATCAAACTGGCTTTAGGGAAATCTGAAGTTCATATTGATTTCCATTTTCCTTCTACTGGAATTTGTAGTGGAGGAACAGTGAGCCTCCAGCTGTGGCTCCACACTTACTGAGTACATGCTGACACACTGGTGCTCCTCTGGGACCTGGTGGGATAGGGAGTAAGAGCCAGAGGCTCCACACTCCCTCTCCTTCCTGTTCCCCAGTGTCTCTTCCTAGAGGACAGGCCTTGAGCTCCAGGCTGCAGTCTATATGTGCAGCCAAGAGAGAACGGCTTGCTAGGCTATGAGAAGATCTCATGGTTCAGGAGAGCTACCCTAGAAAATAGGGTGCTAGAAGCCCACCCCAAACACGGGTATAATTTGCTAACACATCCCTCTGCACTCACATCCATATGCCCTAACACACACACAACACTCACACATGTACATACCACCTTCACACATTCAGACACATGTACCATCACCACCACCACCTCCTCCATTCACACACACCGAGAAACATGTACACACACAACTCTGCCACCACCACATACACAAACCAACACATTTATAGACCACACCACACACATACCCCACATCACATACACACATTACACATATATATTACACACACACTATACATACACTACACACACCCATACACACTGGTGTGCACAAGAATGAGAAACATCTCACCACACCCCAACACTAGGAACAAACTGTAGTCTGCATCTGGGAGCAAAGCAACAGTTGAACACCTGTCAATCAATGCAAATGTTTGACAAAGGAAACAGGAAGCTAAACTTTAATAAATTCAGGTTAAATTTAGAATTTTTCAGGTAGAAGAGAAATAATTGTAGAGTCTATGAAATGAAGAATTCCACATAGATCAACTTCAAAGGAAGGCCTTGAGAATTAGAACACACACTAATTCCCCCCCTAGTCCCTTCATCCTTTGAGACCCACCTGAGCTACAAGGTCACTCATGATGGGGATGCTGATTCTATGGAGACCCAACGGGCTCAGATCTGGGCTCAGCCACACTCCAGCTCCATGGTCTCAAGAATTCCATTGCCCTGTCCTGAGACCCAGTTACAGATGTCTGTGTATAACAATACCCAAACCTCAGGGCTAGGCCTTTGGCTGTATTAAGTTCTGAGCAGACAGCTCCTGATCATTGTCTTTAATGGTTAAAGAAAACTAAGCTTTGTCCCAGGGAACTGAGGGGGTATGGGCATGAGAGTGCCCAGGGCCACCTGGACAGGCATGGCTTTAGTTGCTGCCATAAATACCACTCTACATCTACACATCTACATATTTTAAGAGAAGGCAAATAAGAGGCAGTAATAATTGTGTCACATTCTCATCTTTATGCCTGCAGACTCACCCAGCCCTATCCTCCCCTGTAGACTCACCCAGCCCTATCCTCCCCTGCAGACTCGCCCTGACCAATCCTCCTCTGCTATGATGTCAGCTGCCTTTGGATTTCACATTGCTATAAAGCATAGGCCCACCTTGAGGTTCTGACTTCCCAAACTAATAAGGCAATACCCTGTGACTCTGTGAGCATAATGAAACAGATAGCCACTGTTCTCTTAAAATGCTGTTCTAAAAGAAAATTTCCTTTTAACACAATGTCATCTCATGTGATTCTCAAAATAAAAACTTGCATTTCTTATAAGTCTTATTCTACAATTACAGTGTTTTATAATTGTATATATCATATTGATCTAATTTTGGTAATTTTTGTTTTTATCTTTAACACAGAATCTTGCTATGTAGCCTAAAATGGCCTCAAATTAAAATCCTCTGCTCTCAGCCTGAGTTTTACGGGTATGAAATTTTGATAATTTCTGACATTAATTTGCTCGTGAGAGCATACATTTTCTGTTAATATGAATACTCCCGTGCTCCCATGAGCTCCTACTTGTGTTCTCTGTAGAAAGCATGCTTTTGAAAAATTCCACAGCAAAAGCACAGAGGAGGATTAGAAGGAATAAAAAGTGACGTTCTTACACATCCATCAACATTTTAAAACACAACACAGTTATTACCTGAAGAAAATGAGGTCTCAGTTCAAACAAACAGAATGATGCCCGCCTCAGAAAGGGGCTTCTTCAGAGAGACCTGGGCATGGCCCATGACAGGTTTGAATGGCACTGAAAACCGTCTTGTCTCTGTGTTGTGAGCCATGACACATACTACATATCTGGAATAGCAACTAAACTCCAAGGTGCAATACACCTTGGAATAGGCAAAACTTTCTTTTATTTTTCTATGTATGTGTATATGGTATTGTGCATAGTCACACATATGTGAGCTCATGTGTGTGTGAGGGGGTGCTTGTGCGTGAGTGTGCATGTAGCCTGGGGCTGACACTGGGTGTGTCTCTCCATAGCTCCCACTCTCTATCTTATGTGTGAGGCAGAGCCTCTCACTATAGTTGAAGCTCTCCTTTTCTGTAATCCGGACTGAGGATTCCATGACTCCACCTCCCAGGAGCAGGACTGCACATGCCCCACATGCCCAACTGGCTTTGACATGGGTTCGGGATACAAACTCAGGTCCTCACAGTTGCATGGCAAGAGCTTTATCCACACAGCCACACTGCAGCCCTGAAACTTGACCTTTAATAACCATCAGTGCACACTTGTTGTTGGGGACAGCAACCCCTACAGTCACATCAGATGTGATCACCACAGTCTTGTGACATCAGTTTCTGCATGAGACATGAAAACTCCTCAGGCTGAACAGGAAACCCAAACTAAGTGTGACGGGAGGTGAATGAGCCAATCTGAGGATCATTTCACTGAATGTCACTCTGTTAAGGCTGAGTTAAAATGTCCAGAATGGAAGGAAAAGTCAGCACATACCTCTCTCCTCCTTTTCTATCGATAGTATGTATGGATGTATATAACATATAGATGATACACAGATGCTCCCACTCCTGGCCGAGAATGCATGAAAGTATAAAGGGTGGTTATGAAATCAATGAGGCAATAATATCACATTGATATGCACGGACAGCTGTACTGCCATATTTCATTAACTGTGACATTCACCTTTTCCTTAACATTTTATCATTCATGAATTACAGATCACTTTAAAGTCAACAGTGTATCACAGATTCTGGAAGCCTTGTTTTGCTTTTTAGTGATACTACAATTGTGGCATTACACCTGATAAATTATGTTCCATTGAATGAAGACATCAGTGTCATGTGTTGCAGTGTTAGGATTGAACCTGGGGCCTCACACATGCTAGGCAAGCACTCTACGGAGCTACGTCCCTGTCCTACGGTCTCTGGCCCCATGTCACTGGGCTTCACACTGCATGACATCACTGCTACAGCCCATTTGGCTAATGGGAAGTAAGATGAAATTATGCCAGGAACCTGAAGATTTAACCTTTTTGTCAAACAGTTCTTAGATACCTTTTTCTGTGCTGTGTCTACCAATTAGTCCAACTCCAAGAATCATCGGTTTTTATGTCATATTACCTGAGTTGGGTTTGTGTTTAAATCAGAAGAGAACATTGTAGATATATACAAGATGTGCATTTACCTCAATTCTTAAGAGTAATGGAAAATAAGTAAGAAGCATGTAACTAGTTTGTGAGCTGATAATGATTTCTTCCAAACACTGCCCCTGGATAGCACTTCATGTCCACTAGGATGGTTAAGATTTAAAACGCAACAACACCACACACAGTCAAGAATGTGGAGAAATTATAACCCTCATAACTTATGGGTCAGATACAAAATGGAGCAGCTATGCTGAGAAACTATGTCACCGTTCCCACACATGAACACAGAGTATGCTTGGACCCAGGGACCTCATGCCTTAGCACATGACCAAGGGAGACAAAAATGTGCCCCCACAGAGCTGGGTATGGCTCACATCTATAGTTCCCGTGCTCAAGAAAGCTGAGGTGGAAGAATCGGGAGTTTGAGGCCAGCCTGAGCTGTATAATGAAACTTGATCTCAAAAAAGAATTTCACACAAAAGCCTTGTATGGAAATGTTCATGTAGCAGTATTCCTAACATTCAAAGAACAGAAAGGACCCCAAATGGCCACTGAATGATGAGTAGGTGAGGGGCATGTAGTATAAGCATATGATGGCATGTTATTTTCCAATAAAAAGGCCCAGAATGGTAGCACAAGCCTCCACATGCACAAGCCTTGAGAAGATCGTGGGAACAATGAGAGGAACAGGCACAAAGGAATAAAAAACCTGTCCGGAATAGGAGGACTCACAAAGATTTGTACAGAGTAGACAGATGGCTTCCAGGAGCTGAGGATGCAGAGACTGGGAGAGAGAGAAATACTACGGAACTGTACATTCTAGTGGGACAAACTTATTATATGAGTATCTCAATAAAGCAGTTATAAAAATAGAAAATGAATCCATTAGCTTGGTTAAGGAAAGTTATTTCTTTTTTAACTTAAGAAAAATAATCTGTTGCTTCTGCCCAGATTTTCGTCAAGCAGCTGAGCTGTGATTTGCGACAACGCCTCTGCTCTGAGGCACATCTGGGCAACAGCTGCATTAGAATGGCGCACATTCTAAATGTCACATCTGCTGGTAAAATGTAGTGGGACTCACACTGCTAATTAAATATGAAATCACATGTGCCAATTAGGGACCAGCCTCTTGTTAAAGCTGCCTAGTGTTAAAGCACGATAAACTGAGCTAGGACCTAGCACTGCTTGCATCCTGACCTGTGTGGGAAGACAGTCCATGGCTCTGAATATAGGCAAGACAGTTTCCATGGAAACCTCACACGACTGCAGGAGAAACTCAAAATTATACACAACTTTGTGGAAATTGAGCTTTGCAAAATATTTGTTTTTAAGTGTAAAAACAAAAAGCCCTCATCTTCTTGAAGTTGCCTAACTTCTCTTTATTGATTAGAGGATAAGGTTTGGGGGAGGCAAGAGCAGCCCGATCTGGGGTCAGGTATGTCCCTTTAGGACTCACGTTATGAGAGACATTCAAAACACGTCCTTCATCATAAGCTTAATGCAAACCTCAAGGGCTTACAGATATTAAGCTTTTATTGAAACCAACCATAGTGAATTATTCCAGCTGAGATTAATTAATCCTCCCACTGCATGCTAATATGCTAGTCTCTCCAAATAAACGCACACTGTAATTACACCCAGGCTCCTCCACCCACTATCCGCTTGCTTCTTCCCATGAAATACGACTACATGTCTTCCAGATGTGGTGTACCAGCAACAGCATTCTTCGCCAAGAGCTCCAGAATTAAACAAAGCATGAGATGAACACGTGTAACTTCCATAAGAATGGAGACACTTCCCACAACACTGTGCTGGGGAGATCTGACCACACATCTGTCAATTTACATCTTAAGGAGTTTGAAAGATGGTGTGATGGTACATACCTTTCATCCCAGCACTAAGGAAACTGAGGCAGAACGATCATCATGAGCTAGAGATCACCTTAGGCCACATAATGTGTTCAAGGCTAGACTGAGCTACATAGCAAGACCCTGTAACAACTATAATAGTAACAACAATGTTAGAGGAGGAAAGAGAAAGTCCTGACATTAGTGTTTTCCACGTCCCCAAACCACTACCAGACCAGTCCTGGGCCAGCAAAGGCAGTAAGCTGCATGGGAAACCAGTGAATTCTTAGAATCTCTCAGTCTTAGCATTGCAGAGAGATCAGCTATTGAGAGCTGCTAGCAAAAGGCCATGGGAGTATACAGGTATTAATCAGCAAAGGCAAGACAAAAGAATTAAAGTTTTAATCAAATTAAACATTGCACTATGTACCAGGACCCTGTCAGGATATTGTCTGACACTCATAGGAAGCCAACCACTTGCTTAGCAGCAAGAACCAACTGTGCTGTGTTCAGTGTGCATGTGTGTGTGTGTGTGTGTATACATGTGTGTGTACATTTATATGCAGTACATGCGAACACATGCATGTGGAGGGCAGAGCTTGGTATCATGTGTCTTCCCCAGTCACTTCTCCACTGCATTTGTTTTGAGACGAGGTCCCTTGAGAAGCTGAGCTAACTGACTCAGACAGACCGGGGGGGGGGGGGGGGGAGTGCTAACAAGCCCCAGGAACTGTCCTGTCTCTGCTCTCCCAGTACTGGGATTACAGGTGCACATCATCACCCCTGGCATGCTGGGTGGGCACTGGGGCTTATGGGTCCTCAGGTCATTGTGTTAGCATGAGGAGGACTTCACTGGCTCAGCCATCGGTTAAGCCCTGTATTGTTTTCTTCCCAAGTGTTTTTGTTTGTTTTTTGTTTTTTGGGTTTTTTTTTTTTTTCGAGACAGGGTTTCTCTGTAGCTTTGGAGCCTGTTCTGGACTAGCTCTGTAGACCAGGCTGGCTTTGAACTCACAGAGATCCACCTGCCTCTGCCTCCTGAGTGCTGGGATTACAGGCATGAGCCACCACCGCCCGGCTTCCCAAGTATTTTTAAGAACACAGTTTGTTTTTATTTCATATGAAATAGAGGCAACTTTGGGAGCCATAATCAGAAAATGTTCACATGAAGTGCTGAGAGCAGAACTTGGTAAAAGATCACAAATAACATTTGAGCCTAGAGAACATCTAACAGAAGGGACATCACACCGAGCCCCACGCCGGCAGCCTTCCCTGCTGTGAGCCTCTGTCCTCTCTAGCATCTTTGCTGGCTCATCTCTCCTGTTCTTTCCCTTGTGGCCTTCTACCCGTGGGTGTCCAGCCTCTCAGAGGAAGAGGGGTTTCAACCAACACCCCCAACACAGTGTAGCCACGGCCGAGCTGTTCCCTACCAGCTTTTCAGCCTTGGTTTAGATGTCACTGTCCTGCAAGAAAGCCACATCTTCTGGACACCCCTTTCCTAGCCTTACCCTACTCTGTGCCACATACCTGTTTAACTTTTCTCCTGGAGCAACTAAAGTATTCAATCCTTCTCTAAATATCTGGTTTGTGACTATTTTCTCACTGACTCTGCTTGCCAGTGTGTCTCTGGGCTTCCATAGTAGACAGTCAGTATCTTGTATAAGTGTATGTATACATGTCTCGTTCAACTTCTCTATTTCCAAGCACTTCTAAACACTTCCATTTTCATGGTTCATAATTAAACATAGTTTTCAGAGCTCAGCTGCTTATTTCCAGTCATCTGAAAAGCTGTACTGGGGGCGGTGGTGGAGCAGGCCTTTAATCTCAGCACTTGGGAGGCAGAACCAGGCAGATCTCTGTGAGTTCAAGGTCAGCCTGGTCTACAGAGCGAGATCCAGGAAAGGCGCAAAGCTACACAGAATAACCCTGGGGCAGGGGGGAGCTGTACTGGGCACTGGCTCTTGTGCCTCTGATGAAGACCTTGTCATCTGTGGCTTTCACACTGGGAACAACCCCTGGTTACCTCTTGCCTCACCTGCCCTCTGCCTTATTTCCCTGGTCAGACCTCTCAGTTGGCAGAGGATTTCAGTGCAAAGCCTCTGGACAGACACTTATACACAGGACTTCATGGGTTATGAGAGTCATCACTTCCAGCTTGCACCTGAAAGGGTTCTGCTTCTGCCAGAATAGAGAATCGTTAGTGTACTGTCACACACTCCTAGTCTAAACTGTGGGGAGAAGGTGAATGGAGTTTTGCTCCCAGGCAACATGGGCATTGCAAAGACCACCAGACCTTCTTAGGCTGCGTTTATCAACAGGACAGAAAAGGACTATGAGCTTTACTGCTAGGAAAGGCCAGTGCTAGCCAACTGCTTACCAAGTCCTCTTGCATATAAAGGAGACTGAGCAAACCACCACCACCTTCCAATGGAGTAACCTGAAGGAAGCAGCAGTGTCCTGGGTCTGGCCCACATCAGGACCACAGAGCAGCCCCAGACAGCACAGGGTGCAGGGAGGAGGAGCTGAGGGCCCCTCATTAGTAAAGAGGCATGCCAAGGGGGCAGCCTCCACCTCAGAGCCCTGCTGCTGTGGCTATTGTTATTTAACCAACTCCAAAGTAAATTCCAGCTGGGTTCTTAATGTCCGTGGTTTTCATGGAAAAGGCTTCCAATAAGCTGAGTTTTTCAAAAGAAAAGACAAAAAAGAAAAAGGAAAGAAAAGAAGGGAAATAGACTGGTGGACGCTCTGGGTCAGGTTTTGTGTCAATTGAATCTCACACACAGGAACAAAAGCACCCACAGCTGCTTCCTCTAATGAAGTCCAGAGAGTGATTTACAGAAATATTTATTGCAGTCGTATTTCTAATCTTGAAAGAAATCCATACAGGAAGGTATTTTTCTGTACTGGATCAATCAAGTCCCACTGGTTGTGGTAATCATCGGAAAGTAATTGTTATGCTCTGTCTGCCTGTTGTCTGGCACGTGCTTCTCCCGGGCCACTGGAAATAACAGCACACTGGGCCATCTTGGGTGACTTAGGGAACCAGCAGCCATCCTCTGAAAGCGGTCAGCCTCAGGAATGGTCACTGTGTGCAGCCCGCCACAGGGCCTTGGGTTCCACTTCATCTATTTCTCTCTGCTGCTGAGAACTATGTTTTAACAAGTAAATTAATTTTAAAGCACTCTTTAGCCACAACTTTTTAAAATATGGTTATTGACAATCCATAGAAAAGAATAAGGAGCCGGGCGGTGGTGGCGCACGCCTTTAATTCCAGCACTCGGGAGGTAGAGGCAGGTGGATCTCTGTGAGTTCAAGGCCAGCCTGGACTACAGAGGGAGTTCCAGGAAAGGTGCAAAACTACACAGAGAAACCCTATCTCGAAAAACAAAAAAAAAAAAAAGAAGAAGAAGAAAGAAAAGAATAAGGTTTGGGTTTGATAACTAGAATTTTTTCTCCGATTTTATTGGTTAAAACTACAATTAATGGAGGTGGAGGGATGGTTCAGTGGTTAAGAGCACTGGCTTCTCTGCTAGAGGACCAGAGTTCAAGCCCCAGCATCCATATGGCAGCTCACAAACATCTGTAACTCCCAGGGAATCCGACACTCTCTTCTGGCCTCCACAGGCATTGCATGCACATGGTGCACAGACATACATGCAGGCAAAACACCCACACATAAAAATAAATAAACAAATATTAAGTAAATAAATAATAAATAAAAACAAAATCATTTTTAAATGATGCTATCATCACCCATAAAGAAATATTAATATGCAGAAAAAAAGCAAAACAAAACAAAACAAAATACCACATAATTCAGGAGGGGATGGGGTAAAAGTAGTAGAAAATTAAAGTAATAATATTTTCTTCAGGGATTAATAAATAATTAGCAACATAACTAAGTTAGATAGAAAGCTGAGGGACACAGAAAAACAAAGTAAAGTAAGCAATTTCTCCTCCACAAGCTAGATGAGAATGTAAAAGAAAAAGAGCATGATGGGGGAGATCTGAGGAAGGATCTCCAAGGCAAGGACAGAAAAGACAGCGTGAGAGACATCACACAAGGTCGCCTGGAGACACACAACTGACCTCCAACAAGACAACTGTGAACTGCTGTTGTTGTTTGTTTTGTTTTTTAGTTGAAAACAAGAATCTTGTGCTGGGAAATAAATTCCTTTTACATGAAGAATAAACCTAAACTAAATCTTAGATGTTCTAGGAAAGAACAAAATGGGAAAGATGAGGAAGGAGAAAAGGGAGAGAAAGGGCCAGAGACTGTGGGCTTTAGCTGAAATGCGTGAGTTGGTGGAGACGCAGCTGGGGTGGGTTAAACACGGCGCAGCGCAGAGGCAGGTGTGGTGCCAGGAGAATTAACAGAGGCAATGATAAAGTTCTAGAAACATGCTCTTTGAAAGCAGGAAGAGATTGGCCACCAGACAACCTGGTTTTAGAAAAGACTCTAGATAAAACATTATGAAAAGGGAAAACCAAAAGAAATGGAGAATAACTGTGAGGTCTGCCCTGACCGTCATCATTCTCAACAAGCCTGAATAAAATGTGTGAGTTTTGAAGAACAACATAATTTGCACAAATCAAATTAAACAAGACAGGCCAACAGGATTATTTCCACAGAAGAAATAACTGTCTAGGAATAACTCAGAACCCCAATCCCAAAGACTTTCACAGGGAAGTTCCACCAACCATACAAGGAGCTCACTCCAGGGTTATTCAGTTGTTTCAGATCAGAAGACAATGAGAAAATCACCCACTTTCACCCTATGAAATAAGTAAAAGTGATACAAAATCCTGACAGTGATCGGGAGCAAAAATGTCTAGACATTTGCAAACATCACTACATGAACAGATGTACATGTGTGTCGTTTAATTCCACAACTCAGTGTAGCTTGTCCCAGGAACTTCAAAGATACTCAGGATCAGAAGAGTTAGGAAACATTAACCAAACATATTGCATGGGGTAACTGTAAAAAGAAAAGTCACATGGTCACAGTGATGCTCTAGATTTAATCTCATTCTGACTACAACATATACATGGAATACATATAGAACAGACAGATGAGAACTAGATAGGCAGATAATAGAAAGATGATTGCTTAACAAAATAAAAATATATAATATAATAAAATATACTTTGCCATGTTCTAAAAGCCAGCTATATGTTTAGTGGGAAATATTAGACACTTTCAATGAAGCTGAGAGAAAAAAAGATGTCTGCTATCACCATAAATACTTTACACATGCTACTTGTATAGTCCAAAACAATTAACAGAGAGAAGTTGCTGTGGGATGTTCTGTATGCCAAATGTGTTCCTCTGATTAGTTAGTAAATAAAACACTGATTGGCCAGTAGCCAGGCAGGAAGTATAGGTGGGACAAGCAGAGAAGAGAATTCTGGGAAGTGAAGGCTAGGGAAGAGAGAGCTGCCAGCCGCCTCCATGACAAGCAAGATGTAAGGTACTGGTAAGCCACGAGCCACATGGCAAGTTATAGATTAATAGAAATGGGCTGAATATAAGGTAAGAGCTAGACAATGGCAGGCCTGAGCTAATGGCCAAGCAGTTTAAATAATATAAGCGTCTGTGTGTTCATTTTATAAATGGGCTATTGGACTACTGGGGCTTAGTGGGACCTGGAGAAAAGCTCTCCAACACAAGAAGTATTTGGAGATAAACCCCTTTATCCTGTAAGTACCAAAGACAATAAAAACAGTAGGATAGCCAAGCGGTGTCGGCGAGAGCCTTTAATCCCAGCACTCGGGAGGCAGAGGCAGGCGGATCTCTGTGAGTTCAAGGTCAGCCTGGTCTATAGAGTAAGATCCAGGAAAGACGCAAAGCTATACAGGGAAACTCTGTCTCGAAAAACAAAACAAAACAAAATAACAGTAGGAAAACCCAGTAAGGTGCTGCGATTTAAAACATGAAGATGAGGGGGAGATGGGGAAGCTATGCTGTAGGGAAACAGTGCAAAGCTCTTCTGTGTTCAGTGAGCTGTTACAACATCAGAGGTCTGCATTAGTGTTGGCTTGAAAGGGTGACTAAGATGCTAACAACACTGATTGGGAGGGCAGAGGGTGAGAGGGAGGGGGATCAGGGCTAGGGCAAGAAGGCAGGAAAGGATCTAGCCTCGTTATATTTTTGTATTTTGCAAATCAAATTATAAATTAAACGGCTCTTTCATTGACAGAGTTCTCTTGAGGGTCTCAGAGAGACATCCTAGGAGTAACCAAGTCCTGCTTTTGCACAGCCGAACCAGCTCGGGAGAGCAGGACTTGGCTCTGCTCTGGGGTCCTGCTTTTGTACCTACCCTATGTCATCCAGACACAGGTTCTTCTAGGTCAAGGGTGTTTCTTGACTGGAGTGACTTGCCTTTTCCTCAGAAAGATCTGTCCCTGCCTGTGGGCTCTGAGGTATGTAAGCAGCTTTCCTCCACAGGACTTTCCTCCAAGGCTTTTTGGCTTTGTTTGTTTTGAGACAGGGTCTCCTGTATCCAGGCTTCAAACTCCACCATAGGGCTAAAGAAGACCTTGACATTCTGACCCTCTGGCCTCCACCTCCTGAGTGCTGAGTTACATGTGTGCATTGCCACACCTGGCTTATGTGGTGGTGAACATGGAACCAGTGCTCCATAACTGGGCCACACCCAGGCTCTGTAACTGCTGTTTCCAATCTAGGTCTTTGCTCTACTCCGGGGACACACGGCTGTTTTCTGAAGCTGCTGTGAGCACTTCAGAGGCCTCAGCTTTCCGTTGTTTCAGTTGTTAGTTACCGTTACCAAGTCTTGATATTAACGTCTCTCTGAAACGCATTGCTTCAGTTCCTTGTTGAGTGTTCACTTTGTTATTTTTGTGTTGTCAAGATGTAGTTTTTCGCTGGGTGATGGTAGCTCATGCCTATAATCCCAGCACTCGGGAGACAGAGGCAGGTGGATCTCTGTGAGTTCGAGACCAGCCTGGGCTACAGAGTGAGTTCCAGGACAGGCTCCAAAGCTGCAGAGAAACCCTGTCTCGAAAAACCAGAAAAAAAAAAAAAAAGATGTAGTTTTTTCTACTATTTCCTAGTTCAAACCTGACTGACAGACCAAAGAACTCTTTGGTGTTTTAAGCACATACTGTTTATGAGTTTGACTGATTAGCAATCTGCAGAGTCTAGATCTTCTATGAGCTGCTATAACTTGGATAATAATCAAACAGCCGGAGAACTGGAGAGAATCCACTCTCACGAGGAACAGCACACACTCCCTTCTAGAGTAGCCAGGCACATCCTTTGTTGGGTGGACATTGTGTTAACATACCAATAGGGTCCGAGGATGGAAACCACCAGAGAGATTTGGATTTTGCCCCAGGCAGCTTCTTCTTTATAGGCAGAAGCACACGAATAGACTCAACCCAAGCAAACTTCATGTTGCTGGTTCCATTTGGCTCATCACCTCTGGTTATTCAGGGATGACTTGTGACCTCCAATGTTTATGCAAAGTTGACAGTATTTAGTTAAAAGAAAATCCAGTATCAAGGTTCAACAATCCATGAAGCCCTCTACCACTGTTTGTATACACAGTTTTGGCTTCTTTGTCAAAAATTATATGTTCATAGGTGTGTGGGTTAATGTCAGGGTCTTCAATTCAATTCCATTGGTCCACATGTCGGTTTTTATGCCAGTACCAAGCTGTTTTTATTACAGTAGCTCTATATTAGAGCTTGAGGTCAGGGATCACGATGCCTCCAGAGGTTGTTTTATTGTACAGGATTCTTTTGGCTCTCCTGGGTTTTTTGTATTTCCATATGAAGTTGAGTATTATTCTTTCCAGGTCTGTGAAGAATTGTGTTAGTAATTTGATGGGGATTGAGTTGAATCTGAAGATTGCTTTTGGTAAGATCGCCATTTTTACAATGTTAATCCTGCCTATCCATGAGCATGGGAGATCTTTCCATTTTCTGATATCTTCTTCAATTTCTTTTTTCAGGGACTTAAAGTTCTTGTCATATAGGTCCTTCACTTGCTTAGTTAGAGTAACCCCAAGGTATTTTATATCATTTGTGGGTATTATAAAGGGTGATGTATCTCTGATTTCCTTCTCAACCTATTTATCTATTGTATATAGGAGGGCTACTGATTTGTTTGAGTTGATCTTGTATCCTGCTATGTTGCTGAAGGTGTTTATAAGCTGTATTAGTTCCTTGGTTGAATTTTGGGGGTCACTCATGTATACTCTCATGTCATCTGCAAATAGGGAAAGCTTGACTTCCTTTCTAATTTGTATCCCCTTAATCTCCTTATGTTGTCTTATTGCTCTGGCTAGAACTTCAAGTACTATATTGAATAAGTATGGGTAGAGGGGACAGCCTTGCCTTGTTCCTGATTTAAGTGGTATTGCTTTGAGTTTCTCTCCACTTAATTTGATGTTGGCTGTTGGCTTGCTGTAGATTGCCTTTATTATGTTTAGGTATGTTCCCTGTATTCCTGATGGCTCCAAGACCTTTATCATGAAGGGGTGTTGGATTTTGTCAAATGCCTTTTCTGCGTCTAGTGAGATGATCATGTGGGTTTTTTTTCTTTGAGTTTGTTTATATGGTGTATTACATTGATGGACTTTCGTATGTTGAACCACCCTTGCATCCCTGGGATGAAGCCTACTTGATCATGGTGGATAATTGTTTTGATGTGTTCTTGGAGTCTGTTTGCCAGTATTTTATTGAGTGTTTTTGCATCAATGTTCATGAGGGAGATCAGTCTGTAGTTCTTTTTCTTTGTTACATCTTTGTTTGGTTTAGGAATCAGGGTAATTGTAGCCTCATAGAAGGAGTTTGGTAATAGTCCTTCTGCTTCTATTGTGTGGAACAATTTAAAGAGTATTGGTATTAAGTTTTCTTTGAAGATCTGGTAGAATTCTGCACTGAAACCATCTGGTCCTAGGCTTTTTTTGGTTGGGAGACTTTTAATGTCTGATTCTATTTCCTTAGGGGTTATTGGACTATTTAAATGGTTTATCTGGTCTTGATTTAACTTAGGTATGTGGTACCTATCAAGAAAATTATCCATTTCTTTTAGATTTTCCAGTTTTGTGGAGTAGAGGTTTTTGAAGTATAACCTGATGATTCTCTGGATTTCCTCATTGTCTGTTGTTATGTCCCCCTTTTCATTTCTGATTTTGTTAATTTGGATGTTCTCTCTCTGTCTTTTGGTTAGTTTGGATAAGGGCTTGTCTATCTTGTTGATCTTCTCAAAGGACCAACTCTTTGTTTCATTAATCCTTTGTATTGTTCTCTTTATTTCTATTTTATTGATTTCAGCTCTCAGTTTGGTAATTTCCTGGCATCTGTTCCTCCTGGGAGACTTTGCTTCTTCCTGTTCAAGAGCTTTCAGGTGTGTTGTCAAGTCACTAGTGTGTGATTTCTCCAAATTCTTTATGTGGGCATTTAGTGCTATGAATTTCCCTCTTAGCACTGCTTTCATAGTGTCCCATAAGTTTGGGTATGTGGTGTATTCATTTTCATTGATCTCTAGGAAGTCTTTAATTTCTTTCTTTATTTCTTCCTTAACTCATTGGTGATTCAGTTGATCATTATTCAGTTTCCATGAGATTGTAGGATTTCTGTAGTTTGTTTTTTTTTTGATGTTGTTGTTGTTGAAATCTAACTTTAAACCATGGTAGTCTGATAGAACACAGGAGGTTATTCCAATTGTTTTGTATCTGTTGAGATTTGCTTTGTGGCCAAGTATGTGGTTGATTTTAGAGAAGGTTCCATGGGGTGCTGAGAAGAAGGTATATTCTTTTTTGTTCAGGGGGAATGTTCTGTAGATATCGATTAAGTCCATTGGAGCCATAACATCAGTTAAGACCATTATGTGTCTGTTAAGTTTCAATTTGGCCAATTTGTCCAGAGGTGAAAGTGGGGTGTTGAAGTCTCCCACTATTAATGTGTGGGCTTTTATATGTGATTTAAGCTTTAGTAATGTTTCTTTTACATATGTGGGTGCCCTTTGTTTGGGGCATGAATGTTCAGAATTGAAACTTCATCTTGGTGGATCTTTCCTGCGATGAGTATGTAATGTCCTTCATCATCTCTTTTGATTGATTTTAGTTTGAAGTCTATTTTGCTGGATATTAGGATGGCTACACCAGCTTGCTTCTTAAGACCATTTGATTGGAAAGTCTTTTCCCAGCCTTTTATTCTTAGAAGGTATCTACCTTTGAATTTGAGGTGTGTTTCTTGTATGCAGCAGAAAGATGGGTCCTGTTTTCGTATCCATTCTGTTAGTCTGTGTCTTTTTATAGGAGAATTAAGTCCATTGATATTAAGGGATATTAATGACCAGTGATTGTTCATTCCTGTTATTATATTTATATTTTGGTGGTAGTGTGTGTGTACTTCTCTTCTTTGGGATTTACTGCTGTGGTGTTATCTATTGCCTGTGTTTTTGAGGGTGTATCTGCCTTCCTTAGGTTGGAATTTTCCTTCTAGTGCTTTCTGTTGGGCTGGGTTTGTGGATAAATATTGTTTAAATCTGGTTTTGTCTTGGAAGGTCTTGTTCACTGTAGTGAGTAGCCATCCCAGCATTGGACTGGAAGTTCCAACCCCCATTGAGGCTTCGGTAATGGTCACACCCACAAGGCGGGGCAGAGGGAGGAAGCAGAAGACCCAGAACTGAGAGGAGAGGTCTCTCTTGGTTCTGGGACCCTGGATGCTGGAGGTAGACCGAGCAGAGTTCTCCAGAGAACACCACCGGACTGCACCACACCTATGCCAGACCCTACAACCTATCCCTTCATTTGTAAGTTACCACACAAAATAAACCTCCCTTTTAACTATATGGAGTGGCCTTAATAATTTAACCAATAGTTCACTCCATCTATGATGATTGAAAGTTTTGCTGGGTATATTAGTCTAGGCTGGCATCCATGGTCTCTTAGTGTCTGCATTATATCTGTCCAGGTCCTTCTGGCTTTCAAAGTCTCCATTGAGAAATTGGGTGTTATTCTGATGGGTTTGCCTTTATAAGTCACTTGGCCTTTTTCCTTTGCTGCCCTTAATATTCTTTCTTTTTTCTGTACATTTAGTTGTTTAATTATTATGTGGCGAGGGGACTTTTTTTGGGGGGGCGGGGATCTAGTTTGTTTGGTGTTCTATAGGCTTCTTGTATCTTCATAGGCATTTCCTTCTTTAAGTTGGGAAAGTCTTCTTCTATAATCTTGTTAAATATACTTTCTGTGCCATTGAGTTGGTATTCTCCTTCCTCTATCCCTATTATTCATAAGAAGATTTCCAGGTGGAGCCAGGACTCCTCCAACAGCCTAGACACCCAAGGCCCAGGGAACACTGGATTGGAAAGAATGGGTGAGCCAGAGGATGGGTTCTGTGAAATGCTGTCCTCTGAGCATGAGCCTTGCATTCATGAGTCACTGCAGCCATGGTTACCTGTACATGATCAGGATACTTAACAACCCTATCAAGGGTGAGGGAGAGGCTACTGAGGCCCAACCCCAGCTCAGGAGCTACTGGCAGCTAGTTTGATGGCTGCTGGAGGAAGGAAGTGATAGCCAGTAGGTTGTCCATGGATGACCTCACACCCACAGCCATATGAGCAGCACTAACCAAACTCAGTGGGATAATAAAATACTAGTAATATATAAGGATTACTTTTATTATATGGTACAAATATTAAAATTGAAATTTAAAAAAATATAACCCTTAGTGGCTGCTGGTCAGATCTTTGGTTGTTGTGTGACAGGTGCACCAATGTGACCACATTCTTAGAGAAAAGTGCACATTCATTCTTTGTACCCAGAGCCTGCTGCAATGCTCACAAGGCCTCAGCCATGGTGCTGAGGGGTCATGAAACACAGACTTAATTTTGCCTTTTCCAGCACTCCCCGCTTTAAAACAAATATTGAAAACACAAAACAAGATGATCATGGCAAAGGAAGTGTTGGGGGTGAATACAAGAAAGAGGTTGGGGGAGTCCTGGCCTAAGCCCAGTGATGGATCTACATTAGCATTTAAATAAAGCCAGGAGAAGAAGTAAACAAGAAGCCAGACTCAATTGCAGGAGGCAGAGCAGCCAGCTCCTTTATTACTGTGTAGAGATGTAAGAGCAAAACTTCACTCCCTGATAACAAGCTGCCCTTCCATCACCAACTCAGTAGACAAACTCTGAATTCCCTCATTAACAAAGTCCTGTTGTCAGTCTAATTTAAACCTGGAGGCTAGCTAGCCTTTTTGTAGCACATGCCATTCCCACTATGTCCTTTCAGCTGCTACAGAATCTCGCCACTATGCTAGCCGAGAATATTCTGTAACTGTTCTGATGAGACATATTTTCTACTATGCTTTTGCCAAGAAACAAGGAGAAAGCTATGTATAGTTTAGCTAAGTATACAGGATGAAAGGCAGAAGCACACATGCATATATATGTACACTCAAACTTTATATGTGTGTGTGTGTGTGTGTGTGTGTGTGTGTGTGTGTGTGTACATACACCATCACTGGGTGCCAAAGGCCTTCATGTAAATCAGCATGGTCTTTCCATATAACCAACACATGCACTCCTATAAACTTGAAACTGTCTCTGGGTTAACTCTTAGTGGCTTATACCACAAAAGTACAATGTAAATTGTTAGACAAAATTCTTTTTTAATGTCTATTTTATTTTATGTGTGTATGTATAAGAAGTCAGAAGAGGTGTCAGATTCCCAAGAAACAGAGTTACAGACAGTTGTGAGCCTCCACATGAGTGCTAGGAACTGAACCAGGGTCCTCTGCAAGAGCAGAATTTGCTCTAACCACTGAGCCATCTCTCTTGCCCCTATACTACATTCTTTTTTTTTTCCAGAGCTGAGGATTGAACCCAGGGCCTTGCGCTTGCTAGGCAAGTGCTCTACTATTGGTAAAACTATTAAGGCCACTCCACGTAGTTAAAAGGGAGGTTTATTTTGTGGGGTAGCTTACAAATGAAGGGGTAGGTTGTAGGGTCTGGCAAAGGTATGGCACAGTCTGCTGGTGTTCTCTGGAGAACTCTGCTCGGTCCATCTCCAGCGTCCAGGGTCCCAGAACCAAGAGAGACCTCTCCTCTCACTTCTGGATCTTCTGCTTCCTCCCCCAGCCCCGCCTTGTGGGCGTGACCATTACCGAAGCCTCAATGGGGGTTGGAACTTCCAGTCCAATGCTGGGATGGCTACCCACTACACTCTACCACTGAGCTAAATCCCCAACCCCATACTACAGTCTTTATGGAATAAAAATAAGAAAAAAGTACTATTCGGTACACATGCACTCTTCCTTTTAACTGTTTCCTGTCTACAGAACGCACAGGTAGGGAGGGTCAGCCATATCCATGCATATCAGAAGCACAGTATAGATGTGAGGTGAGGCTGTCACTGAGGGTAAAAATGCCGACAGGAAGTTGACAAGAATGTCACATCACAG
This sequence comes from Onychomys torridus, assembly GCF_903995425.1. Taxonomy (NCBI): domain Eukaryota; kingdom Metazoa; phylum Chordata; class Mammalia; order Rodentia; family Cricetidae; genus Onychomys; species Onychomys torridus. Next base: position 157,441,487 of record NC_050445.1, read on the forward strand.
CCATCTCAGGATCCCTGTGCCAGGCGGTGGTGGCACACGCCTTTAATCCCAGCACTCAGGAGGCAGAGGCAGGTGGATCTCTATGAGTTCAATGCCAGCCTGATCTACAGATCGAGATCCAGAAAAGGCACAAAGCTACACAGAGAAACCCTGTCTCGAAAAACAAAACAAAACAAAAAAAACATCCCTGGAACTCAGGAGGCTGCTCAGCAGTTAGTGTGTTTCCTGTATAAACCTGAGGACTCCCAGGATCCATGGCAAGTCTGGCAGGTGTGCTGCGACCTCAGAAGGCAGAGAGGGAGCCCAAAGCCAGCTGGGAGAGTGGCCACATGGGAGAGCTCTGGGTTCCCCTGAGATACCCTGCTTCAGAAATAAGGTGGAAGAGCAACTGAGGATGATTTCTGATATTAATCTCAGGCCTCCACATGCCCCTACACAAATATGAGCACACACACATGCAAACATGCATATACACACATACACACCACACACATACACATGAAAATTTAAAAAAATATATTAAATCAAAAGCAGACCTTCCGGGACCTACATTCTAAGCGTACTTAATCAGCATTGCCCTAAAATGCAGCCATGGGTGTGGACTGTTCACACAGTGAGTGAAACACTTAGGGTCTATTTGGAACCCACAACCTATCACCTCTTAGCAATGTGACTGTGCCTAGGTTCCCTTTGATTCAATGGGAATCATGCCTCCTACAAACATGCATTCCAATGACAGGGGGAGTAAATTGCATGTATGTGTCAAATGTTCCCTGTGGGTGAGATCAGGTATTAAAGAGCTGATGCTGATTATCTGGGTTTGAACATGTTAGAAAACAACACATAAAATCCACATATGATAAGGGCAGAAGAGAGAGTGGCATTCAACAAACTCACATCTCAAAGAGGTTTTAAAGCATTAGAGAAAAATAAACGACCTTTTGCAAGAGGAAAAAAGTTAGATAACATTGGTTTTGTTATAGTTTAAGAGGAATCCACCCCAAATCACAGAACTGAACAGCTAATCCCTGTTGACGCAGCACAATGGAGGGGCCTGGGCACTGTGCTCCGGTCAGGGCCTTTGATTTCTACTCACAGACATCAGCATGGGAATGACTGCTGAAATCCTTCAGGCAGGAAGCCAGAGGCTGGTCAGGAAAGCCAAGCTCAAGTTTGGCTGTCTTCTGGGCTCTCCTTAAGGCCCGGGTCAGATAAAAGAGCTCTTACCCTCTTTCCCAGGCTCAGTCTCCCAACACTGACCACTGACTTCCAGCACCACCCAGATCTCCTGGGAGATGCAATCTAGATACTCAGCCACAGACAAAGGGTTCTTCATTTCTGACAAGTCCCAATTCTGTAACCTCACAAAGAAGGTAAAATCTGCTCAAACGTGAAAGGCTATTTGAAGGGCTGGAAAGATGGCTCTGTAGTTGATACAAGCTCTAAGGCAGTGGTTCTCAACCTTCCTAATGCTGTGACCCTTCAATACAGTTCCTCACATTGTGGTGACCCCCATCACAAAATTATTTTCATTGCTACTTCCTAACTGTAATTTTGCTACTGTTATAAATCATAATGCATATGTCTATGTTTTCCAATGGTCTTAAGTGACCCCAGTGAAAGGGTCATTGCACCCCCAGAGGAATCACAACCCACAGGCTGAGAACCGCTGTTAAGGAATATGGGCACCTGCATACACAGAAACACAGATGCTGTAGGATGTTCTGTATGTTAAATGTGTTACTCTGATTGGTTAATAAATAAAACACTGATTGGCCAGTAGCCAGGCAGGAAGTATAGGCGGGACAAGCAGAAAAGAGAATTCTGGGAAGTGGAAGGCTGAGGCAGAGACACTGCCAGCCGCCACCATGACAAGCAAAATGTAAGGTACTGGTAAGCCATGAGCCATGTGGCAAAGTATAGATTAATAGAAATGGGTTAATTTAAGATATAAGAACAGTTAGCAAGAAGCCTGAGCCATTAGGCCAAACAGTTTAAATAATATAAGCTTTCTGTGTGTTTATTTTATAAGTGGGCAGTCAGACTGCCAGGGCTTGGTGGGACCCAGAGAGAAAACTCTCTAGCTACACACATATATAAATGAAATTAAAATTAAAATCTTAAAAATTAAAAGTATACTTGAACTCACAATTTAAAATTCTTGCTCACTAATGTTCCTTAAATTGCAAACTTTCTTACTCTCCTCCATAACTCATGGCATTGAAGAAAATATTGGCAGCTGTCTACACAAATTTCCAAAGACAATGCCTAAATCTATGCGTTTTTTTAATAACTGCTGAGTCATTGCAAAAAAAAATTTTTTTAAGTGATATGGGGTAAGTTCCTCTAGTGATGAGAACCAAGGTGCTTCCTTCCACTACATTATTTATCCACATTACATAATACTTAATTTTTGCCCTTCAGAAACATAACAAGATATAGACAGACAGACAGATCAATGGCAGTCAGACAGCAACTGTCCTTGCTGGAATTAGCGTGGCCACTCATCAGTTCATTGCAGCTGATCAACATCTGCTTTCTAGTACAGACAGTAAAAGCTTATCTCAGGCAGACTCAGGATCATTCAGAACAACCTAATTGAATTTCAGGCCAACAGCATTGCACCGCACATGACCTGTCTCCAGTGAAGCCCAGAGCCAGACACTGCAGAAGTTACGTAACCACATGCTGTTATTGGCTGAGCCACAGAGGCTCAGCCATCCGTGTCTCCTCCAGCCACACCCTGCCGCTCTAATCTGCACAGTGTCCAATGTGCAGTCACGTGTTTGGGGACTTTCATGGCAGCAAGCAACAAGGCACTATTCCCTGCCTACCAGTAGGAAGGGCTCAGTAAAACTAATCACATGGTACACAGATCATCTCAGGACAGAGGTCACCACGAGCCACAGAGAAAGCACGCATCACGTGTACACTGTACAACACTCCCCTGCCCTTTCAAATAAACCTTTAAATCAGGCTATGTAGGGATAATTTATTTAAGATGCTACATCAGTCATAAATGTTTCTCTCAATATCAGCCCAGGGAACAACTAATTCCAAATATCAGCTCTGCATGCTTTTGTTCCAGAGCTCAGGCAGAACATGCACCATCATGAGATTCTAAGTATATCTAGTCTCCAAGTAATGTTATTTGGTTTGTTAACACTGAGCAAGCTCTCATGTATGTGATATATGTGTCCAAACATCTACTCCCCACCTCCTATGCCCACCACTGTCCCCCCTCGGCTCCCATCCCTTGTCTTCTCTGGCATTTTATTGCTATGCTGGGCCCTAATATAAAAACAATGATGCTAAATGAACTCCCAGTCTTTCCTTTATTCTTAAAAATCCATCTACGCACAAAGACCCTGCCCTAGGTATAAAGCAATATATGCCTATTATTTTAAAAAACAAGAGCTCGACAGACCACCTGTGATGGTGTAAATGTGACACCGGGAAGGAAGACACATCTGAAAACAGAGTACCCACAAAACACAGAGGAAAAAGTAAAAAATACACACCCTTTGTTTTACCTGGATGTGCCTATGTCTCTACTAAATATCAAAATAACACCAAGGCAGTAATTTAATATTACGGTAGCTAAAATTAAGCAGGTGGTGAACTATATAAAATAACACCAATGACAAGAATTCTGAATAAAAATTGACTACATTGGTGTAACTAGATTTAGGTAAAAGCAGCTTTAATCTCATGTGGTTTGACTACTTATGATTATACGGTGAGAATTCAAAATATAAATGAGAGGAAATAAAAACATTTACATAATGTAAAGGTTTATACTCAGCTACCCTGAGACATCATTTATGGGACAGTGACACCTATTGGCAAGCTGTGGTATTGCAGCCCAGCTCTAGCATCTGTTCATAAGATGGGGAAAGGGGATGGGAATCCTGTGCACAGTGGTGGAATCAGACACCAAAATATGTCATATCCTCATGCTGGGTCGCCTTGCCCAGCCTTAACACAAGGCGAGGTGCTAGTATTACTGCAACTTGATAGGCCAAGTTTTGTTTTACCCATGGGTGGCCTGCCCTTTCCTGACCAGAAACAGAGGAGTAGATGGGAACAGTGGCAAAGGGGAAGTGGGGAGGAGGGACTGGGAGGAGAAGAGGAAGGGGAACTGTGGTCTAGATGTAAAATAAATAAATAAATAAATGAAAATACTAAAACAAAAGCAAAAACAAACCAAAATATGTTATATACATGCAGGAGAATGTCACAAATAAAGCTATTATTTTGCACAAATAATTTGTGCTTATAAAATGATTCCAAGGCTGACAAGACAGCCACAGCAGGCTGGTAACCTGAGTCTGATCTTTGGGTTCCAACTTCACGTAGTTGTCTTCAGCCACAGCATATACAATAATACAGCAGGATTATTAACCCTGGGGGCTAAACAACCCTCTCACAGGGGTCACACACCAGACATCATCCTGCATATCAGATATTTACATTATGATTCATAACAGTAGCAAAACTACAGCTATGAAATAGCAATGAGAATATAAAGTGCAGACATTACCACAAGTGATGGTGATACAGTTATACCAGGCATCTACCGGAGGACACAGGGATTATTCTGCAAATGCCTTGAAGCTCTGGTTGTTTCATTCATTCATTCATTCATTCACTCACTCACTCATCATTCATTCATTCATTCATGAAGAGGTTCTGGGGTTAAACCCAGGTCCTGAAACATGTTGGTCAAGCTCTCTGCTTCTAAGCTCTATCCCCAGACCTTTGACTCTTAATTTTGACACAGGGCCTCACTAAGTTGCCCAGGCTGACCTGGAACTCAGGTAGATTTTGAATTTAGAATCCTCCTGTCTCAGCCTTCTGACTATCTGGGATTACAAGAGTTAGAAATTGGGCCAGGTTCAAGTCTTATTTTTCTGATTCTGATTGCCCTGGCAGGAGTAAACTGCATAAAATATAATTGATGCAGAAAATTTTTATATCCGAGAGAATAAAATGCTGCTTTAAGATATGATAAGCATAAACCAAGATGCCCATGAAACACTGACATGAGTCACTTTCTTCCTTACGACAGTGAGAATTTACTCTTCCACTTAGATTCTCTCTCATACACGGGCATAGGGAATGACCCACAGGAACTAGACTATCCATCACTGCAGCTAAAGCTGCTATTGTTTCCTAACAACTGCTTTGTGTGTGTCTTAGAAGTGACCACCAGTTTTTTAAAGATTTGCTTCTTTCCAAAATAAACAGGAAAATCATCTGTGATTTATGAAAACGTATGGGAAGTGAGGAGTCTGCTTGCTAACAGGGCATAGTTTTCAATGAAGAGTTTGTTTGTTTGTTTGTTTGTTTGTTTGTTTGTTTGTTTGTTTTGCAACAATGAGGATCAAATCCAGGCCTCACATTCTCTAGGGGAAACTCTACCAGAGCTATCACCAAGGCCCTGGATAAAGCATTTTAATACATGTTTACTATGGAAAGGAGCAGGCTGTTGAAAGGATATTCAAGAAGAACAGCATCGTTAAATTTGTAGCAAAGAGGAAATACTAAAGATACTATCCAAAACGCATAATTCTTCATAATCAGGAATATCAAACGTTAAAAACAGTCGATAGGAATTGGGAATTCCCCCCCCCCACACACACACACACACGCCAGGCAGTGGTGGCAGCCAGGCAGTGGTGGCGCATGCCTTTAATCCCAGCACTCGGGAGGCAGAGGCAGGCGGATCTCTGTGAGTTCGAGGCCAGCCTGGTCTCCAAAGCGAGTTCCAGGAAAGGCACAAGGCTACACAGAGAAACCCTGTCTCAAAAAAATCAAAAAAAGAAAAAGAAAAGAAAAGAAAAAAGAAATTGGGAAGACTGCATACTGTAGAGTCATTGCTGGGCTAAAAGCTACCACAAAACCTTATAATTCTACCAATTTTCAAATTCCCACATTGTTTTTCTCTATACTACTTAGCTCTTTCAGTACATGGCCCAACTTTCTACTCAAGCGCGCATGTATACACACACACACACACACACACACACACACACACACACACACACACACATGCATGAATGCATGCGTGCACACACAAGTCTCTGTGTCACTGGACCCTCCTCCAATCAGCTCTTCTGTTTGAACACATGGATGTAAAACAAGAGGAAGGCAGAAATCCTTTCATGTTTTTTCTGTTGGTTTGAACATATTTAGATAACCATGTTTAGAAACATCTTCCTAACTAATTCTGCAGTGTGTGGGAGCCCACAGCTTGCTTTACCAGCAGGGCTGCATAAAAGAGGATGATTGGACCACGGGCCTGGCACCAGTTGTTTGGAAGGGTCTGCACTTGGCTGTATCTAGCAAGGGGAAAGTCTTTTGCTCCACCCCTTGGTATTGTTATAAAAAGTCCTTTTGAATAAAGTTCTGTGCCTCCAGATAAGGATCCAGGCCCACCCGAGTCTATCCTGTGTTTCTATCTTTTTCTCTCCCCTCTCTATTTCTATCTAAATCTCTTATCCCTCACTCCTCAAGAGTACCCAGGAAAAGGTGGGGGCTGGTCCCCCACAACAGTGTGTGTCACAGATCATCTGTCTACATCTGGGCTGCCCTCTGCATAAGAAACAAACAGCAAACATTTGTTGGCACACACCCCATGACGAGCACATCAGAGAAAGAAATAGCATTAGGTTGAGCAGAGTCCACCAACAATCATAGGTTGAAGTCCTGACACCCCAACCCCACTTCATAGTTCTGAATGAATAAATCATCCTTAAAGGGGTAATTAAATTAAAATGAGGCCATTGGGCTGGGCAGTGGTGGTGCACACCTTTAATCTCAGCACTTGGGAGGCAGAGGCAAGAGGATCTTTATGAGTTCAAGGCCAATGTGGTCTATAGAGCGAGGTCTAGGAAAGGTGCAAAGCTACACAGAGAAACCCTATCTTGAAAAACCAAAACCAAAACAAAAACAAAAACAAAAACAAAAAAAAAAACAAAAAAAAAAACATGAGGCCATTAGGCTGGTCTTAATTCTGTATGACTAATGTCATGTTAAGAGAAAATTTAGATAAACGTATATGGCAAGACAGGATGGCTGCAGTCACAAGAGGACATGACAGCCACCTACAAGCCCATCAGAGAAGCCTGGTGCATTCCTTCCCCATGACCCTCAGAAGAAGCCACCTCATCACACTTTTACCTTCACTTGAGATTTTCCATTGTCTTGGCCACTCCTTCTGCAGAACTTTGTGTGACAAATGCTGTAGGTTCTTACAGTTCCATTCCCTCATGTAACAAGCGCCAAGCCATTGACACCACACAAGTGAGGCTAGCTAGACTCCTGTGCAAATGATCCTCCTCTTTAGTGATGAGCCAGAGGATGCCTGTCAACCATCCATCCTTCCAGCCATGTGGGCTGGCTAGCTGCGGTGCTGTGAACCCGCTGACATGGAGCATTCATCTCCCTGGTATCTGAGCCAGTCACGGCATGGCTTCCACGCGTGTGATATCCTCCTTTCTCTCTGAGATAAGGCTCTGCAGAAATACCAGGATGCTCCTTCCAGAAAATACCCCTGGTGCTCATCAGCAAGCTGGCATGCAAACAAGGGATCCCACTTGACTTCCAGAAAATGGAGGCAAAGAAGAGTAAAGGAACTTGCCAGTGGGCCTTAGAGCAAAGAGAGTCCCTAACTCCAACATGGGTTTTAAAGACAGCAGGACACAGCAGCCCTTCTCTATGCAGAAGGCTCACCCGATTCCACATGGAGCTGAAGAAATTCTATTTCATCATGGACCATGGATATTGTATTTTCTAGCCTATTATCTCTTTCTAGTGTGGTGTTCTACTTTTAAAATCAAGAAGAATGAATGATGGAAGAAATGAAAGAAAGCTCAAATCTCTCATGAAGATCTTTTATCAAGATCTTAAAGACGGGCTGAGGATATGGATCAGTGGCTGAAGAGCTTCCAGTGTAGGCACAAGGATCTGAGTTCAGATCCCCAGAACCCGCGTAAAGCTGGGTGTGGTGGTACATGCCTGTAATCCCAGGGCTCTTCCACTGGGATGGGGTGGACACAGGGGGTCCCCAGAAGCCCAGGGCCAGCATATGGAGCACAGCAGCTGCCTTGGCTTGTTTTCTGTTGCTGTAACAAAACATTCCAACAAAGCAGCATGGGGGAGAAGGGAGTTTATTTCAGCTTCCAGGTCACGGTCCACCAGTGAAGGAAGTTCAGGTCAGGAACTTCAGGCAAGAACTGAAGCAGAAACTGTGGAGGAAGCTATTTACTGGTTTGTTCTCTCCTGTTCATCCACCTTTCTTACACAGGCCAGGACCCTCTGCCTCAGGATAGTACTGCCCATGGTGGGCTAGTCCACCTAAATCAAATAACAATAAAAATGCCCACAGGCTGGTCTGAGAGAAGAAAGTCCCCAGGTGAGACCCCCTCAGATGATACTCTGGGTAGTATCAGGTCAGTAGTGGAAGCTGAGCAGGATCACAGCAAACAACACAGAGACCCCGCCTCCAGCAAGGTGGAAGGACCAGGAGCTGAGTCTGTCCTCTGATCTCCACACACACAAGCTGTGACATGTGTGCGTGCGTGTGTGTGTGTGTGTGTGTGTGTGTGTGTGTGTGTGTGTGTGTGTGTAGGGGGGGTGTCTTAAACATGCCTTAGAAAAAGAAACCAACTAGAGTCCAGTGCCAAGAAGGAGGCTGACTAAGGAGAATGTCTTATAGAGCCATAGGACCACATAGCTTCCCTTCAAATCTGTCCTCTGATGTTCCATATCATCAGCATCACAAGAGCTGCCCACTCCCTGATAGCCTTTACATCAAGTGCCTGTGTGGAACACCATTCATTCTTGAGATTAAAATTACTGTGTTATTTCAGCAATACTCATGACCACCTAAAATGCTCTGAACACCAGCCTCTAGAAGGAACAGCTAAACAAGTCAGGAGTGCCACACATAACAAAAAGGAACCCAAATGCAGCAGCATGTGGCTTAAAAACTTCCTATGAGAGAACAGGGGCCGCATATGCCCAATAAAGCTGTCAGCCACTGTAAAATAACCACTCTGGCGAGGGCGTGTTAATCCCATTACAGGCTTCCTGAGTTATCTTTCTCATTGGAATTTTCATATTCATCCAGTGTGTATGTCTGCTACTTTTCTTGTTGCTGACCTAACGGAGAGTGGTGGCCGGCGTGGTCACATGGTGTCCACAACCACAGGCACAGGACAGACAAGAGGGAGGTCTAGACCTTACAATCTCAAGGCCCCTCTGCAAGGAACTACTTCAGTGTCACAACACCTCATTTCCACCACCTTGCTCATCAGCGCCGCCAGCTGGAGAACACTGATTCAAACACCATCTCGTGAGGAAGGTTCATTGTCAAACCACAACACAATTCACAGTCCAAAATCATGATCCAATTTGAAAATTCATAGTTTCAGACTGAGACAGATTCATTTACCTTTTCAGAGGAAGACAGAACAATTACCTCAATCAATCAAGCACTCGATGACACCTTTCTGAAGTGCTTGAAAGGCTGAAGTGATTCACCTGCTTCCACAAACAAATGCGAAAGCAACAATTTAGTTAAAAAAAGATGAAAGAAGGAAAATTCCAATGTAAAGGAAAAAGTCACATTTTTTTTCTTTAGACATTCTATAGTCCCCATTTTAAAAATAGAATTTTTTATTAAAAAATCCTTTTTCATTGTAATTTGGCACAATCATTTAAAGATGGTGTGGTGGATGAAAATAAGGAAAGAATCCAAAAGAACAACTTGTATGTTAGTCGAGATCTCGGAGATTAATATTTATGAAAACAATTGGCAAACAACAGCTTATGATCTGAGACGAGAGAGCCTAGCAGATGTCTCGTCGGAGGCGCAACTCTGAGAGGAAGCATACTGTCATCCGTATGTTTTTAGCCACTTCATCTCAGATCACACAGTGCCCACGTGTACAGAGAAGCAGAAGCTGTCTTGAAAGAGGACTTTCAAAATTCTAGCTTTATTCAGAAAAAGGTGGCGTGCACGTGTAGGCAGGGCGCAAATAGAAAGCCAACTAACTTAATCTAAAAGAGTCATCTGCTCAGGTAGTTCAGGAGGAGGTAGGTATTCTTTGTTCTTGTAGCCCACCCCACATCACTTCCCTCAGGTTTTGTCAACAATATTCTGTGGTGATCTGTGCTCTAACAAATAAAGCTTGCCTGGAGATCAGAGTAGTTAACCATAGAGTCCAGGCAGTGGTGGCACACATCGTTAATCCCAGTACTTGGGAGCTCATGCCTTTGATCCCAGTACTTGGGAGGCACACACCTTTAATCTCAGCAATAGGGAGGTGGAAACGGGAAGTGATGTGGCTGTGAGAGAGAGGAATAAAAGGCAGGTGGGGATAGAGTTCACCCTCCTTTCAGGCTGAGGTGTTGGTGAGGTGAGAGGTGGCTGTGCCTTGCTCCTTTGTCTCTCTGATTCTTCAGCATTTACTCTGATATCTGGCTCTGGGTTTTTATTATTAAGATCAATTAGAATTCATGCTACAATATTCCATCTTCTTAGGAACCCTGCCTCCCTTCCACCCGATTTCCTTAGGAATGATGGGGAGTCTCCTGCCTCAGCTGCTCAGCAGTGGAGCTTGTGGCTATTAATTCTAAGGCTGATACACACCAGGATGGGTGAGCTGAGGGGTGGGAAGTTAGAGGGAGCTGAGGTCCTGATTAGGGAGAGGATGAACACCATGGGCACAGATAAAAGCAAAGGGAATGGACAGCAGAGTGGAGGCCTGGGTGTTGGGATTCCTGGATGAGCAGCTGCACAAATGCAGTAGCTCCTGGAGGTGAAAACTTCCAGGGGTTCTGAGAAGTGACAGGTGAGTGCTGGAGAAAAAGGTCGCTGAAGATGCAAAGGTCAAAAGCTGAGAGGCCTGAGTATTAGCTGTGGAGTAGGATGGATGGAAACCTCCTGTTGCTAATTGGTCCCAGGCCTGTGGCACTAGAAATACATGATGGTCATCTGGGATGGGTGGAGGGAGGTGACAGAATACTGACAGATGACAGGATGACATAGTCCAAGGCCTTCACCTCAAAAATCAACTTGTTAGTGTTAGGGAATGTTAGCATTCAGATCCACCCCTTGGGGACCCACCCAGCATCCTGACCATGTCATCTTACATAAAGTCCCCCTTTAAAAGAAAACCCCTCCCCCTTCCCCCCCTTCCTTCCTCCTTCCCTCTCTCTCCTTCTAGGAGGCTGCTCACACCTCTGTTTCTCTCTTTCCCACTCTTTCTCCCCCCCACCACAATAAAACTTTCCACTGAGCCACACCATTACCCTCTGTGTCTGCATGCGTGTCTCCCTCATCCACCATGGGGCACCTTGGCTCAAACCCACCAAGGCTACCATGTGCCATTTTACAACAGATAAGGATTTCAAAAATAGGAGAGGAATCAGCCTTTAGGCAACAGTGGGAAAGCTCATGCACACGCAGCTCCTGACATGGAGAATGGGGAGGAAAGGCTGAGAAAGGAGCTGGCCTCGGGGAAGAGGCACCTTCAGGGAAAGGCCACAGGCTGCAGAGGGAGAGAAGAGGAACTTGGGAGAGGGGGGTGCAGAGAATCAGGGCGACATGGCTGCCCAGGGGAGGGTGGTTCTACAGGGTTTGGGGTTTGCTCCGTTCACTGACAGGGAAGAGCACCCTGGAACCGCTGTCAGGACCGTCTTTCGCAACAGGACAATGAGCCTAAGAGGCAGATGTCTTGCTGAGTCTGCCTACAAGGTAATGAATTCTCCACAGGTCACAGCTGGTGCTTTTTAAAAATCAACGGCTACATGCACCCTGGCAGCAGATGACATGATCATGAAGGTGGATTGTTAAAAGCAATCCCGCAGTGGCAAAGTAGGAGGTTATTGCTTTCTTATTGCTTCCTATGGGACCACCAGATCCCGATGACCACACCCTGACAGAGCAAGAGAACACAAAGTAAGCTCAGCACTTTGGATGGAGATCACTAAAGTACAAACCTCTGTGTTGGTACCCTCAGCTGCACACCCCCTCTCTAACCCAAATTGTTCCCTGGTCCTCATTATATACATTATGTCCTGGCTCTTCATGCCAAGGCACCATGTTGTGTGCCTATCACATTTCTTTTGTCTCTCGCAGGCTGTGCTTACATAAGCATTAGAGTCCATAGTTGTAATTAACGACTCAGACAAAAGCTAAGAACAACCATGAAAAGACAAGCCTCAGGACTCCACTGAGCAATCTGCAAGCATTCAAACAGTTGGTGGAGCAAGTATCCAGAAAGGCTTAAGCGTCTCAGGCACCAGAGGGGACAGGCAGGAAACAAGCTGATGCCAATGCCAGTACCAATGCTAAAGGGCTCAGAAGTGGTAGATGTAAACACCACTAAGCACCAATGAACTGTGGTTGGTGATCTACACAGTATTAACAAGGAATCACTCTTCCTGTGCGGCCACATGCAGCCTTCCTACAGCTCTGCAACATAGCAGGAGGGAGCCCTCGGGGACCTGACTCCAGTATTGTAGAACTGTTTGTACCCCCATTCCTCTGTGCCAATAAAGCCACCACAAATCAAAGGATGACATCAGCAATTGGCTGAACCGGATTAGCCAGAGTTCTTGAAGGACTAAGGAGGTCTGCTAGAGAGGACAGGAAGACAGTAGAGGGAATCTGGGGTGGGGGTGGATTTCAAGGGCTGATAGTTTCAGAAAAATGTGGAGAGAGGGTCAGCCAATTGACTCTCCACTGTCCTTGGATTTATGTCTTTATCTCAAGTTCTGACTCCTGAGTTTTTATTATACTGGAACAATTTAGGTATTTGTTACCTCTGATGTCCAACACATGGCATCATTAAACCACGCCACACCACCACTGAAGCGTCCAGCCTTGTCTCCCTCCCCACAGGCCCTCTGCACTTGTTTTTCCGTGTCTGGGGTTTTGGCCTTGCAGTCTCACAGCAGCTGTCAGCTGCTGCCCACACCTGTCCCCAAACACCACTGGGGTGAGCCACCCCACTGCTGGCCTGTGCCTTCGATTCCCGCCACGTGTCCTCCTCCCGGGGCCACCAAACCCAGGCCAGCTTGGCAGCCTTGAGACCTGCTCCAAGCTCAGACTTTTACTGCTGTGTGCACCACCAGGGACCTCTACCCAGCCATACGGAGCGGGGACAGCTCGCTGCCCTGCCCCCACAACCCCAGTGCTCCATAGCAGGTCTTTGACCCAGCCTCCAGCCTTGCAGTGCAGCATTAGCCAGCTGAGCACACTCTGTCAGCAGCTCCCAGCAAGCAGCTTGGTTTTCTCCCAGGCTTCATCCTGCTCTCTGCCACTAGTGGCAGGCAGTGCTGTCTTATCCCATGCTGCAAACCAGTCACATGGATTTCTCCTAATGATTTTCTTATGTCAGCTCTTCAGACAGTTCATCCCCCCTTTCCACACAGCAGGTGAACAGCCACAGTGCCCCCCAACCCAGCTGTGCCTGCCCTCTGTGAGGGCACAGTCAAACATGTCACTGCAACTGATTACCTCTGCACAGTTCTAACTACACTGTCAGCATCATCAGATCTGGTAAGATACTTGGGAATTTTTAAATGGGGAATTAGGTTTAATAAGAGGGGGGGGTCCCATGTTAAGAATCAGAAATATCACAATGCAGAGTTAGGACCCTATTTAGTGCTACTAAGGATGGCTTGCAAATGGAAAAAAACAACTTAGCTGGGATTAATATAATGAGGTTCATAATTATTATCAGTGTGGTAATTCATATTTTATCCTTAAAAAGTGGTTTGAGGATTGGGGATTTAGCTCAGTGGTAGAGCACTTGCCTAGCAAGCGCAAGGCCCTGGGTTCGGTCCTCAGCTCCGGGAGGAAAAAAAAAGTGGTTTGATAACTGTGCCAAATATGGTAATTTGACTGATAAGACACAAGCCTTAGAAGAACTTACTACCAATAAGATACAAGCCCTAAAAAGACCTACTAATGAAACTAAGAAAAATACTCAGACACAGACAAGTATTTATAGCAGAAGCTACTGCACCATTGCATTATAAAATTGAAGAGGAATGCCACAAGGTTATTAGAAAACCAATTTTTAATTTTTGTTTTGTTTTGTTTTTCAAGACGGGGTTTCTCTATGTAGTTTTAGTGCCTGCCCTGGATCTCTCTCTGTAGACCATGCTGGCCTCAAACTCACAAAGATCCACCTGGCTCTGCCTCCTAGTGCTAGGATTAAAGGTGTGCACCACTGCCACCTGGCCCAACCTTAATTTATCCAGTTATCATACAAAAATGACCACCAGATGATATGCACCCCCAAGGATATGCAGAAATTACTTAGGATCCTGTAGAAATGTTAAATTTGAAGAGATTTAAGAAAGCAGTCATTTCATATGTGAAACAGATATTAAATTCATGGGCAACTAGGAATAAAATTATTCCACAAGACTGGAAATATTTAGCTATAGCAGTATTGGAAGCTGGTCCTCAGTTACAATGCAGAGCATGATGGAGAGAGGGAGCCAGAGCCATAGAACATTGAAATAGAGCAAGAGGCACTGAAATTTCCTGATATCAGCCTTACAGTTGGGGTAAACATGCTGATTTGCAAAGACAGTTTACATTTGATGATCACACCTTGGCTCTGTGTCATCTAGCAGCTTTGAATGCGTGGTACAGGGTTGAAGAGTCAGGAAAGAGGTCTGAGTCATTTACTAAAATTATACAAGGCCAAAAAGAAGCCTTCACTGATTTTTTTTTTTTTTACAAAGATTGACTTTAGCTGTAAATAGAATGATATATGATTCAGAAATTAGACAAATATTAACTGAGTCTTTGGCTTTTGAGAATGCTAATTCAGAATGCAACAGGGGAATTAGGCCTTTAAAAGCAAGATCAGCATCAATAGATGAATGGATTAGACATACTGCTGATATTGCAGCTAACTCATGATGCTTCTTTGATAGGAAAAGTAATTTCTAGAAATTTTAAGAAAAGTCAAAACACCATATGTTTTAATTGTGGTAAACAAGGTCATTTGAAAAGGGATTGTAGGCAACATGTTCCTAGAAACCGTGTTGTTTGCAGAGATAATCCAAATAGAACCACCAGCCTTCTGGAGTATATAGAAGAAGTGTGGCAAAGGCTGGACTAGTGGATAAAGACCAACAAGGGACAGGCAAGGTAACCCTTTGCCTAGGAGAAATGCCTTAGGAGGTCTCTCACAGGCCCCAAAGTCAAATTTTGCCCACAGGGCAATTAAAAGACTTAGTGCCTGTTGTTAAAAACCACACTGGTTTGGATATGTCCAAAGACAGAACAACTTCTATAAATACAACAAAAAGTTCAGGAGAGAACAGAAAACAAGGATTTTGACAAACTGTTATAAATGATCAGAGAACAAAGCTAAAAACACATATAAACGGCATCAGAATTGAGGGTTTGGTAGACACAGGTAAAGATATAACAATGATTTCACCAAAATCTTGGCATCCAGATTGGCCTCTTCTGGAGGTAAATGTTCAACCTCCTGGGATTGAAACTTTATTTCAGATAAAACAAAGTGCAAGATGGGGTGAGTGTACAGGGCCAGAAGGACAGAAAGGAAAATTAAAACAATATGTGGCCAAATAGCAATGAATTTATGGGGACACCATTTGTTGCAGCAATAGAAAACATAGATTAACATTCCTCCAATCTCAGAAACAAACCATAAAATAGAGAAGGCTTATAGAAATTATAGTATAAAAGGGTAAATTATTGAAGCTACTTTCAAACTAAAGAAGGGGGCTTCGTCTTGCCCCCATTCAACTCAGACTGAAATCATCAAGGTTTTCTTTAGCAGTTTGAATCAATACTTGATGCTCCCACACTTGGATGAGGTTTTATCAAGAATGATATTAAAGAACTTTTCATCTCATTTAGCTGCATATCTGAGAAATCAGATCATGAAATTACAGAGACCACAATACATTCTAAAGCTAGCTATAGTGTGATTTTCAGTATTGGTTTTCAAAAAACAATAGTATATAGTGGTATTTTTCTCTGCCCATGACCTTGGGCATGAAGGAGATGGTGCTTCTTGCCCTCCTACATGACCTCTTATAAGGAAAGGGAGATGGTGCCCAATGTGCAGTGGTTAAGAGTACTGACTGATGTTCCAGAGGGCCCAGGTTCAATACCCAGGCCATCTGGTGTCTGATCACACCAAGAAACAGGAAAGAAAACCTTGTGACCCTTCTCACTCTCCTTATAAGAGGTCATGTACAATGATGGCAAGAAGGACTGCTTCCTTCAAGTGCTATAGCCCAAGGTCATGGGTGGAGCAAATACCACTGCAACAGTATCTAGATTTTATTAAAAGCTTACCATCTATCAGCCCCTTTTCTTAATCCCTTGTGTGCATTGTTTTATTTAATACTCCACCCATGTTCACAGTTTGCATTACCATCTCCCTTGTACTGAGGAGGAAAGAGAGAAGAAAGCTGGTATTCTAGCCTAAACATCTAGGCTCCTGACTTGACACTGTGGACAGTTATCCCACCTCCACCCCATACTCCCATTCTACAGGGCTCTTTCTGGCCTCCAGACATCTCAAGGAAGTTTCTATCCATATTTGAACTTACAAACCCTTCAACACACAAAATGAAGATGTGTGCCCCACCCACAAGCTACATACGTGTATGTGTACACATGCACATTGTGTGGTAGGCTAGAAAATTGCCCAGCCCAAACATGCTCATGGCTTATGGTCTCTCTAGTTAAAGAACCGGTAAACATGGCACTTTATATATGAAATTAAGTTAAAAATCTTAGCATGGGGCAGGAGTTATACCAGATTTTTCAAGTGGTTCCAATGTAATTACAAGTCTTCTAAGAGGGAGACAGGAGTGTCATGCAGGAGTGACAACTGAGAGAGGAGGGAACAAGAAGGGAGAGTGATTGGGAAGGTCTTCATGAACTGGCTTTGAAGACAGAAAAAGGGTATGTGGTGGTTTCAGTGAGAATGGTTCCTATGGGCTCATATTTGGTGGTGCCATTAGGAGGTGTGGAGGGTGGGTCACAGGGGTGAGCTTTGGAGTTCCAAATGCTCAAGCCGGGTCCAGTGTCTCCCTCTTCATGCCTCATGAGGATCCAGACTTATAACTCTACTCCTTCTCCAGCACCATGTCTGCCTGCATGCTGCCATACTTCCCTCCATGATAATAATGGGCTAAACCTCTGAACTGTAAGCCAGCCCCAATTAAATGCTTCCCTTTGTAAGAGTTGCTATGGTCATGGTGTCTCTGCACAGCAATGGAAACCCTAACTAAGATAGGGCCTATGAGCCAAAGCATGCAGAAGGCCTCTAGAAGACACTCAGGACTAAGAAATGAATATGGCCAACAACCTCCAAATGGCATATATCCCTACCTTGGTCTGATTTTAACCTTTCACCTCCAAATCTGCATGATGTCAGTGAATAGGGAAATAAGACAATTATGAAACACCAGCCTGTTATCTTACCACTAAAAACCCAGTGGAAGAGTAGTCACTCTGACCAGCATGTTCTCCAGCACTAGTTCACACAGGCTTGAGCCACACACACCCCTCCACCAGCAAAGATCACTAAGCACCAGGCATTTAAGAAGCCAGTGGACATGGGGGCAACCCATGTTGTCTGGAGACAGACACTTGAATTGTTTCATGATGTTCCCTACAACTCCCAGGATAGCATGTCAGCAGCTTCAAACACTCAGAAGAAGCTGAATTTAAAGCCAAGATTCTTACCCTCACATTTCTGTCTCATTTTTTCTTAGGAGACATGGAATTAGCAGGGTAAGTAAGAACTTGGGTGCTCACTAATCTCTCTGATAATGTTTCCTCGTACAGTTGTGCACATGCACACCTTCAATTTTTTTTAGAGATTTATCTGATTCTCTATTTGTCTGGGGTGCTGTGATGGCTAATCCTGGCTGTTAACTTGACACACCTGGGAAGAAGGACCTCATTTGAAGAACTCCTCCACCAGACCGGACTGTGAGCATCCGTGGGGCATTTTCTTGATTGCTAACTGACCTGGAAAGGCCCAGCCTGCTCTAGCTGATACCAGCCCTCGGCAAGCAGACCAGGTTGTATAAGAAAGGTAGCTAGCTGTGCAAGCCAGAGAGAGCAAGGCAGTAAGCAGCATTCTTCCATGGTCTCTGCATCAGTTTCTGGATCCTGATGTGGTTTTCATCAATGATGGGCTATGACCTATAAGCCAAATAAACCCTCTCTTCACTCAAGTTGCTTTTTGGTCAGTATTTTATCACAGCACCAAATTAGGGCAGGTGGAACATTCTTTTTAATGTTTGCATGGTTGTTTTATCTGTATGTGCGTTTGTGACCATGTGTGTGCCTGGTACCCTCAGAGGCCAGAAAAGAGCATCAGCTCTCCTGGAGTTACAGACAGCTGTGAGCTGTCATCTAGGTGCTGGAATCGAACCTGGGTTCTCTGGGAGTGTAGTCAGTGCTCTTAAATGCTGATCCATCTCTGCAGCCCCTACATTCCTGTATTTTTTTAATGTATGTTGTAGGCATAACTATGTGCGTGCATGTTTGTGTGTGTGTGAACCACTTGAGTTTTCTAGACAAAAGAAAGGAAAGAAGGGAGGAAGGCTGAACTAGTGCAGTGGGGAGGAGTGGGGAGGAAAATGGATGATTAATTTCAGAGCAAGCAGCTTGGAAAACACTTTCAACTACTGAGAGCAGGATCCCCATGTTCCTCCCCTTTTCTTTTAGAGCATTCAGGATTGATCTGTTGCGACAAACTGGAAAGACTGTCAGAAAAACTATGTTGACCTAATTGTCCTGCTCGAGGATCTAGTGCACCCCTGGAATCTGCCAAGAGACAGCACTGCACCAAGGGCTCACGGGAACAGCTGCAGGGCCTAAGAAGACCCACGACTTACGCTCAAATGCAAAAGGTTTTCTTCGATCTTATGTCAAAAACATTTGCTAAACCTACACTGACCACATTTATCTTAATTATTTGTTATCTAAATATAGTTTCAACAGTGGGACAAAGGCATTTTGATTGGTAAATAGTTTCTCATAACAGGGTGTGTGTGTCTGCGTGCAACCCCAAGTGTTGCGCCTCTGGTTCCAGCCATATTTGTTTTGAGCAGAGTCTCTCACCCATCTAGAACTCACCCAGGAGGCCAGGTTGCCCGGCTAGGGAGCCCAGAGGGCCCTCTGCTTCCCCAGCTCTGGGATTACAGATGCTGGCCACCACACCCAGCTTTTCACACTGACTCTGGGAGCTGAACTCAGGTGCTGGCACTCGTGCATCAGGAATGGCAGCGACAGAGCCATGTGGCCAGCCCCTGTGGTGCAGGGTTGGAAGCAAAGCCCTTCCTGCTGGCCATCAATGTCCACTCCACTTCCTTTTTACATGATGTGCTAAGAAAACAAGATCCAATCACCACAGACTTTCTGAAATTAGAAAGTACATGTATCTACTAACAAAAATTAAACCTTTATAGTTTTAAAATATCAGATGATTAGCATTTTTGGAAATAGTCCACAAATACACAAAGGCACTTCTGTAGAACTCTGGCTTGAGGCTGAGCATGAATAGGTAGCTAGCCTTCAAAAAGAAAAGGAAAGGAAAAAGTCTCAAGATTCATCTTTTATATTTAAGCCTATCACTGCAGGTATTAGAACACTGCTGGCTACCACTAATGAGCACCTGCACTGCCCATTTTAATAACCTGCTGACAATCTATAAGTTGATATTTCTCTGAATATTAACTGTGCCTCTGTTAACACAGCTAAGAATAGAAACCAACCATTCCCTTTATTTAAAACAATAGTACTATCTTATAATACTTGGCATGATACTATCAAAAATAACATAAGCATAATTCTAACTTAAAACACACACACACACACACACACACACACACACACACACACACACACACACAGAAACATCTACACACACTACAAGCCCTTGCACCTTAAATGAAGTCTAAACAATGTATCTCGATCACTCATCATTTCACAAGGTCATTTGGAGATTTGGGTGTGGAGCTTGGTGGTAGAGCTCCTGCATGAAGAGAACCTGGGTTCAATCCCAGGACCACAAGGGAAGTCTTTCAGCCCAAATAGTCTGTCAAAATCCAAAGGCACATCCAAGACAGACTGCAGGGCTATGAATAAGACAAACATTCACACCACCACAATCTGAGTCATCCTTAGTTCAACACAAGACATGAAAGGAAGTGCCATAACCCTGCAGTAATTCGGCTAACATGAATAACACCCAGTTATTATACAACCAATAAGAAGCACTTGGATAAGGGCTCACTGCAACCCATAGTTACACTGTTCCGGAAATTTTATTTCACTTTTTTTTCAGAGCTGAGGACCAAACCGAGGGCCTTGCCCTTGCTAGGCAAGCACTCTACCGCTGAGCTAAATCCCCAACCCTTACTTTATTTCAAATACAAAAAAGAAAAGAAAAAAAAAGTCTATTTCAAGTACTAAAAGTCAAAGGAATACCTCTTCCACAAAGCTGTCTCTCTTCTCCAGCATCTCCCGTAACGTCTGGAGGATTTTAATGCACAGTTTTTCTTCTTTCTCCATCAGTTTCTTTGTGTGATTAATCAGCCTGAAAGCAAAACATGAAACCTTAACAGGGACACCAATTACTCACCAAAATATGTACAATATGCTACGTGGGATGGGGACCAGTGCTGAGGGTACAAAGTAAATCAGATACATAATGTCCAAGGTCTCAGAACTACACATCAGCTTATAGACTTGGCTGAGGTATTTATCTGTCTCCATGCTGCTCAGACGCAGCATGCTCTTCAGTGGGTTCTGATACTCTGAGAAACAGGGAAACACTAACGTTTCCCTGCCCATCCACTTTGCTATTATAAAAAGATGTACAGCATACTACACACCATCACATTGTATCACATTAATGATAACATCGTGGATGTAGGTGACATCACAGTTTCGTGGGCTTTTCCCCATTCTCTCAGTATACCATGTATGATATGATATTGCTTGGTAGATGTGAGCAATAGAAGGAACAAGAGCATGGCTCTTGCTCCTACTGTGGTGAAGCATGCAGTGGGGTTCTAGAAGACGTTCAGTACCACGGGTGTAACCACCCAAGCGTCAGCATCAAGTGAAATGCTTATGCTTAGGATATGTAACCAGTCTCCATAGATTGGGTTGTTAAGAAACTGATGCTGTGAGATACATCTTCCTAGAGGGACAGCGTGACATGGACTGAAGGAAATCAGTTTCCCACGACACAGCAAGAGCTGTGTCTACATGGGATATAACACTCCATGTAGAATGGGTGCCATGGGATGTAACTGAGAAGCGACTTCCTCTAGTGAGTGCCCAGCTAATGTCTTCAGCCACTGGGGTTGAGGACCTCCTCACGGCTCATCCTCACCACGAGCCAGAATCAGGCTACGTAACTGCTGAGGAGAAAGGAGGCTCAGACAATGACACAACCTGCTTCCAGTTGCACAGTCCTAATAGGACACCTGGAAACAGATTTCCAAGCCCAAACCCTGTAAGTGCTGCAATTCAGCAATCTCCAAGGCTTCTGAACAGAGTCCCACCAACACAACAGGCTGCACACAGTCATCTGATCTGACAAGTGCTCCTAAAATTTAAACAGAGGTACTAACAAAAGCCAATAAACTAGACACACATACACACAAAGCTTTATTGTGTTGCAGGAATTTCCTAAAGCTGGTCAGAGCAGGCATCCACCAAGAGACAGTTCTTGTGTTAGAAGATGTTGGGGTGGGGGGAAGAGGGGGTTGAAGGTAGGCCAAGAAGACAAGCTTGACCAGGAGGCAGCATAGAGGTGAGAGGCTGACAGCATGTCCACAAATGATAAGACAGCAAAGAAGGGGCCAGAATGTTACACTAAAGGGCCTTTAGTGTGGGTTTGACATAGGGGAATACTGGTATGTGTGCACACTGTTCCAGAAATCCCCCTTACTGTGTGAGATATACTTTTACATTTTGTATTTTTTTTCTAAGCCATTTTTTTTATTTGTCTCTGCCTATGTAGACTTGAAACCCATCAGGAGACCATCATTCCACCATCTGAAAAAATACAGATTCTCTTTCCTAGGAGTAGATAAGGATTTGAGTGGACCCAAGCCAGCTGCCTGGCAGGTGAGTGCCCACACTGACCTAGTCTCTCATCCCACCGCGCGTGACTAAGCAGAGTCCACATCCTTCCTGGGGCTGTCCCCACCTTCTCCTGTAGACCTGTCTGGTCTCTGGAGGAAGCAGGGAACGTAATTCAGTCTTTGCTGATGCTTCATTAGAGTTTGTGCACAGGGCCAGGCATGGCGAATAACAACATTGAGTTCTAGATTCCTAGCTATGCTTGCAAATGAAGCTCTTGGCTCTTCAGAGAGATGGGAAGGGGTGGGGCAAGCATGGACAATAGTCAGCCTGAGCCTCTGGCCATGAAGTAATTATAACAGCCTCTGAAGTAGTGGGGCAACCCTTCCCTCCACCTGGTGAGGGGCCGCCAAATCACCCCACTTCTCTCCTTTTGGCTTCTCTAATGCAGACTGCATCCATCTTCAGCAGGAACCGGAACTGACAGACTTCAGCTACTTCTGTCAACTCCTTCCCATACCCCACTGTCACATTCTAGACCTTTGCTGTCCAGCAGGCTCTGCACTAACAGCAACATCCTGTCTGTGGTATAGAACTAGTAGATGTTAGCCACATACAGCCATGGAATGTTAGAGATGTAACTGAGGGGGTGAGCTATTATCTCATTTTAATCCATCTAAATTTTAATTTATGTGATTCTATGTGCCTCATTTGTGCCACGGAGTTTTCTGGGAAGTATCAAAGGGTGGGTGTTCTGGATTTTGTGACCCACTAGCAGGGTGAAGAGCAGACTGCTAGAGGCCTTCTCTCCTCCACACCAGCATGATCCCTGGTTTGGCTCCACTCACTTTGACATGAAGGCGCCACATCTTATCCTGGCATCGCTTCCCTCTGGGAACAGCAACTCTGGACTGTGGAGCACGTCAACGAGCACGGAGAACTCGGCCTGCATCATGGGGCTGAACTGCTGCTCCAGGGAGGCCACGACATCCTAGGACAAGGCACAGAGGCCCCACATGAGCACCTTTCAAGATGTGACGTTAGCCAGGAAGGAGATGTGGCCCTGGCTTCCCATAACGTGTTTGTTGTTTACACTTCAACACAATCTGATTTCATTTGTTCATAGTGTGTGTGTGTGTGTGTGTGTGTGTGTGTAAATGGACACATATGTGCATGCATATGATGGGAGGGGTATATACACATGACTGTGGGTACCCACAGAAGCCAGAAGAGGGTGTCAGATGCCCTGAAGGTGGAGTCACGGGCAGTTGTGAGTGGCTCTGGGATCCAAACTCACATCTCTGGAGAAGCAGTGTATGCTTTTAATCACAGAACTGTATCTCCAGCCTTTTATATACTTCTAAATCAATTCATAAGATAAGGGGTTAGTGGGTAACTATGAGACTTCTGAGGCCACGTGTAAGAGGGAGATGCAGTGAAGCCATTTCACAGACTATAAAACACAGCAGCTTGGAGTGGATTAGAGGACACCAGGGCAACAGCTAAACAACATTTCCGTGTCGATGGTCACCTGAGCTAAGCATTTATTCCAATAGAAACACTCACTATTAGTATACCGTGCAGGGTTTGAGGACATTCAATAGTATTTCAAATACATCTATTGATAGGCCTGATTGGTTATGTCACCAACAGGGGCTCTTTTATTCCATTCCTTGCTAAAAAGAATCCTGGTACTATTTCTGAATCAGGACAAAATATTCTCAGGGAGATGAGCCCCCTCACTCAGCAACAGGCTAAGGGATTATGCTGGCCAGGGTCACTATTTTCTCTGGGGAGGACATCACACAGCCCTGACCAGGGAGACACGTGAAGCCTGGGTGACCACCATCTAGGCTGGACAGAAAAAAAAAAAACACTTAAGGTGGCTTTGGGAGTGGGATTCCACAGTCAGAGGCAGCCCTGTGTCACCTGGGAGCCCAGGCCTAAGAAGAAAGCCAATAGATACATTCAGCTTTAGAGACCTTGCCCACAGAGCTAGCAGGAGCTGCCAGGTTCCTATGAGGCCTCACATGCTACATTTTTCAGGCCTCTAATCAGGCCCTGGGAAAGTTTGATACCAGTTAAAAGGAAGAAATACAATAAAGGGGACATGTGCATTATATAAAGGGAAATGCTTATCAAAAATGGCCACATCTGGTGAAACTGGCCTGATATATTACCTATTAATTTTTGTTATTGAACAAATGATGCTTGGGCTGTTTTGAGGTGAAGATGTCCTTCCCTTAGTAAGTCAGAATTGCTCCACATGACATTATGATGCCAGAAGCCAGCTAGGTATGCTGTGGAAGTGTAAAGCCAGTGCCAAGAACAGCCCACGACGCACACTGGCCCGTTCCTTTCAGATGCTAGCCCCCATTGTTACAGTGTGTGAGCCGCGAGCATCACCTTCCTCTCACGTGGGTGACCACTTTTCCACCCACATCTGACCGCTCTGCATGGTGACACAACTTCCCGTGGCCACCTTCCCTTGGCTTCTAGGACATTATAGTTAACTTTCCACTGATGTCCTGACCGTGCACATGAGAATCCAGCCATCCACAGTTGGGGATGGAGGTCTCAGAAGACACCAAGCCACTGATACCTAGATCTGTGATTTCTGCCTCCAGAATACTAAAAGAATACATCTGTTGCTTAAAGTATGCTGCCCATGCTGTTTTGTTGTGGCAGCCCCAGAAAATTAAAGCCACATGTCATTTGCACATTGGGCCTAAATGTACAGTCCAAACCAAGGACAAAGACTTGCAAAAGGACCATACAAGGACCTGGTGAAGGCCTTGGCTCATTTTGACCCATGGATATAAGTGAATATTGGAAGATAAACTGAGTCAATAGTATCAAAACTTAATTTATTACATATATCATTTATAGTAAGTTATTTTTACTAATTTTATTATTGACATTATAATTACCTTGAGGTCAAGGACCACTGCTCACTAAGAAGCTATCAGAACACATATAACTCATCAAAAATAAGTCAGGACAATCTATCCAGAAACTACTAAGGACTAGGTGGTGGCAGAAAGGCACAGAAGAAAGTTTTGCCTCCAAGAAGAATTTGTATTTCCAGACATATTATACAACACATTTTAAGAACACAGAGTCTAGAAAAGATTAATGTCACTTCACGTTCTCATTGTACCTGTAACTTCTCGATAATATTTCTGTAATCCCATGCTGGTCCTCCAAGAGCTTCCTTGAATCGAGGTCCAGAGCGGGCAGAGAGCCTCCAGCCCATGGCCGCTCTCTGCACCGTACTTGAATGATTCCTCATGAAGAGTGTGTTCACTTGGCCGTCCAAATCGACAGGGATTGCAATCCCACGATTTTTGGCTGAAATCAAAAAAGATGGGAAGCATTTTTCTCTCTTGATTATAGCTTTTTCAACATTAGTCAAACACACTAACAAACATGGGAGAATATTTTTTTAAAAAGAAAGAACGAAAGAAGGAAAACCTAAATCTCTGAGCTTTGATGTGAGATCAGTTCATGCACTTCCAGGTTAAAAAGCTGTGGAAGTTTTTTCAGTTCTTCAGACCAATTAGTGACATGTGCTCACTGAACCTTCAAGATCCTATTTGATTCCCTGGTGATTAATGTTTGAGATGGACTCCATTTCAACATCAACACAGAAAAGCACCCTGACAAGCATGCAAATCTTGACCATCCTGGATGCCAAAGGAAAAAACTCAGAAAACACAGCCAAATCCTGCCAAGTTAGTAACTTAATTAGGGGGTGTATGTGTGTGTTCACATGTGTATGCGTGTGTTCACATGTGTATGCGTGTGTTCACATGTGTATGCGTGTGTTCACATGTGTATGTGTGTACGTGTGTATATGTGTGTGCATGTGTATGTGTGTTTACATGTGTATGTGTGTGTTCACATGTGTATGTGTGTGTTTACATGTATATGTGTGTGTACATGTGTATCTGTGTGTTCACATGTGTATGTGTGTGTTCACGTGTATGTGTGTGCCCACAAAACTGTATGTGATCAAACATCTGGCAGCAGAAATAGTGAAAAGTTGAAGAGCACGAAACCTCCCTTGGAAGGCAGTACACAGCGCCTGCCTTTCCTCCTCAGACCCACTGACACACACACTGTGACAGACTCGTGTCTTGATTCCGAGCAATCAGAGCGTCCTGAGGAAAGTGAAGTGTTGCAGCATTTCTACCAGAGTAAAGAGGCAACTAGAGCATGAGAGAAAACTGGCCCGTGAAGACTGGACTTAGGGCAGGTCTCCCCAGTGGCCTTGGATACACGGGGTCATCTGAGCCGCTCAAGAACCCACCTGAATCATGGGAGAGGAAGGAACTCAGAAGTCTGATGCAGCTATTTTCATCCAAAGGAAAAAGTTAGAGAAATATAAAACTCCTCTCAAGGAGGAAGATCGCTAAATGTGGAGTGCAGCTGTGAAGACTGCAGAGAAGCAGGTTCGAGCTTGATATGACTCCCAAGATCATCAGACGATGTGGAGGGACCCAAGTGGGAAGGTCCAGCAGAGTGGGAAAACATGGAGATTCCAGCCACCAAGCAAAACCCCCTAACACTCACCCCTGTTTCCTGCCTGTCTCACGAACGTACACACATGCACATGCACATACACACACACACACACACACACACACACACACACACACACACATGCATGGATGCATGAACACAAAAGGAAAGTCCCATGTCATTTGGCCAGCCCTTCTCATAGAATTCCAGGTCAATCTTTCTTACTTCTGCAAGGATTATAGGCCAGGAACAGACCTTCCAAACTGCCAGCCCCCCAGGTCAGATATAACCCCCAGCAAAAACAGATGATTCAGGGGGAAACAAGCAATATTTAATTCTATTTATTGTCCCTAGAAATTTTGAGGAGATACCACACCTAAAAACTTCTAAAGAGAGAAAAAAAGATCTTGGAAATTAAAATATGATTGTAAAAATAAACCTTTCATAGATTAACTGAAAAAGAAAAGGGTAGGAACAAGAGAGGCAAGCTGGAAAAGGAAGGCAAGGAACTGTCTAGAATATAAGGCATAAAAGACTAAAGGGGAAATAAAGAGATTGTAAAGTAGGAAGGGCCAA
Organism: Onychomys torridus; assembly: GCF_903995425.1. Classification (NCBI taxonomy): domain Eukaryota; kingdom Metazoa; phylum Chordata; class Mammalia; order Rodentia; family Cricetidae; genus Onychomys; species Onychomys torridus. The sequence continues at coordinate 157,468,725 of NC_050445.1, forward strand.
TCCAGAAAGACACATTGGTTATAAAGACTTAAGAAAGTCATGAGGGGCTGAGGGATGGTACAGTAGTTAAGAGCACTGGCCCCTGAATGCTGGAGGGATGGAACAGACTATCAATGGACAAAAGGTTTTGAGAGCAGTAACCTATATACAATTCAACTAAAACTCAAATGTGATTCCCCAATAAGAACATTCTAGAATAGATGCCTGAGAAACTTTTCTCTGAAACGCCTGTGCACAAATTACATCAAAAAAAGAGAAAAGTATCCAAGAAAATGTCAAATGAATAGAAGAAACTATGGCAAGTCAGCCTGAGCTTGAACAGAACAGAGCTGGGAAGAAACAAAAGATGATTCTTGTGACATGCACAGCCCCGAGAGCCTCCTCCATCCAAAGAGTCTGCTTCTACAGACTTCATTTTTGTTGCAAATAGTTATAAATTTACACATCACAATTTATAAGTTCCATTGGAGAAAAATTAATTCTACTCCAAAATGGAACACAAACAACACAAATCACAGATGTGGAAGCAGTGATATATGCAACAAGCATCAGAGGGAAAAGGAGCATGGAGGGAGGGCAGCATTTCCTTAGGACACCACGGGAAAGGACGGTTCTTAGAGCTGCCCAACCAAGAAACACACATGCATGGAACCTGCCAGAGCCAGTGGCAGGCACCAGAAGATGTATTCTAAATCTAAAGATGGGAAGAAAAGTGAGAGGAGGAGGAGGAGGAGAGGAGGAAGGAAGAGGGAGGCAAGCAAGGGAATGGAGAGGAGATGGGAAGGGTAACAGGAAAAAGAGAGACAGAGGATCGGAATCAGACTTACTTTCACACAGTGAGAAAAACCCTAGACGGAACTGTTCTGCTGATGAGAATTCTCCACCAGGAAAGTACAATTAATCTCTTCTTTGAAATAAGCAATTTCTGCTGCCAACACAGAGCCCCAAACCAACTTAAATACAAGTTCCAGCTGAAGGCTTAGGGACACTGGTATCTGGGAGCAGCCCTAAAACAGACTCCCACTGTCCCTGATCAGTTTCCCTTTGGAGCACACAGTGTCTTTCCACATCCCTTGCCCATGATGCACCACGGCACCCTGAAGGACAGGCAGCCTCCACACTGCTGAGTGCTGTGGATATCACTCTGTGTAAATAAAGTTCTGATTGGCCAATGGCCAGGCAGGAAGTATAGGCGGGACAAGAGAGAAGAGAATTCTGGGAAGTAGAAGGCTGGGGAGAGACACCGCCAGCCGCCGCCATGAAAAGCAACATGTAAAGACACTGGTAAGCCACAAGCCATGTGGCAAAGTATAGACTAACAGAAATGGGTTAATTTAAGATAGAAGAAGCAGATAACAAGAAGCCTGCCACAGCCATACAGTTTGTAAACAATGTAAGTTTCTGTGTGCTTTCTTGGTTGGGTCTGAGCGACTGTGGGACTGGCGGGTAAGAGAGATTTGTCCTGACTGGGCCAGGCAGGAAAACTCTAACTACAGCTGAGGAACACATGGTATATAGACACTTAATCCTCCTCCATGGCCCAACTCTGCTGATACCTCCAGTCTGTGTTGGCCATTTCCCACATGAGCAGCACTGGCTTGGAACATCCAAGCAACTGAACCCAGGACGGTGCTGCTTCAGGGTGGCTGCCCAACCAACCTCATAGACCTTCGCTTTCCTCACAACGTATTGCAACCAATCGTCACCTCCACTTGAATCATGCACTCATGGGTTCTGTGTGAGTCAGGTGCACTAGGTGGCCCCATCATCAAAGGACAGTTGCTAAGATGACAGCAGACAGGGCTGGAGAAGTGGCTGAGTGGTTAAGGAGTGCACATTCCCAGAGGACTGAGTTCAGTTCTCAAAGCCCATGTTGTCCTCGTCTGGCCTCTGTGGTCTGCACTCGTGTGCACAAACCCACACCAAAGACGCACACAGATATACATGATTTAAAACAACAATAACAAACTTTTAAAAAAATATATATGACACAAGGAAACACTGCGGGAATATTTTCCTGATGCTGTCCATGGGAATTTAGTTTGATGATAAGTCTGCCTCTTATGTAAGTGAGTGCACATTTACATAAGCAACAAGTGCCCACCCATGATACACCTGAGAGTTGCTGATCCACATATTCTTCTATGGTGGCACATGGATAGAAAGCTGAAGAAACTCCACCCTGTTTCTTTTTTCTGTTTCTCGATCTGTATGACTACTTTTGACCTAGTGTCCTATCTTGACATGAACTGTGCAATATGAACTACAGGTAACATACACAACTTTCCCGGGCCTAGATGTAAACTGCAGCCTACGGTCAAATTGACTTTGAAGCTATGAAAAAAGATTAACCCTGCAATTGAGCAAAACACATTTGAGTTAAAAATAAGCTAAGTGTTCACACAACAATGAACAAACATTTTAAGGGTTGAGAATACATCTCAGTGGTAGGACACATGCCCAGCATGAACAAAGCTCTTGGTGCAATTCCCAGTACCTCAATATAACAACAAATTAAATTAAAAATAAACAAACTCTACAAACATGCCCTAAAATAGATTCTCTGCTCTGTCAAAATAATACAGATATTAATTTGAAATAAAAGCAGGAAATGCTGAGCTAGATTTCCATAGGTTGTTTAAAAGGTATGTGTGGTGGGGGTGGAAACAGAGCACTGGGGTTAGGAAAAGCATTTGTTTTATCCTGTTCACAAGAGTATTAACTATGAAAACAACATTGTCAAGTCAAAACCATCATCAAAATTGAGTTAAATGCCATCAAGCGGGAAACATTCCAGGATCTGTGGTGTCTACACAGCAGGGTAAATCCCCACAGTTAACAGCAACAATCAGCTAATAAACCTGCTAAGCCCAGCCACTCTTCATACCTGCAGTATGTAATAAGGGCCATATTAAAATTCTTATAAAGAAGTTTTCCTCTTTTGCCTCTAAGTCAGAACTACTGCCTTGTTAAGGACATGTCATCAGAGGACAGGCATCCAAGTCCCTAATGAATGAGTGGGAGAGGAGAGGGCTGCTGGCCATGCACTTTGCTTTGGGGGACCTTTGCCTAAAGAAAATGACTTCCCAAAAATGAGCGCCCTTCATTTACAGGCTTAACCTCCTAATTAGGCTTATAAATCCCCAAATTTCACGGATATGACAAGTCTCTTCAGGGGCTTTAAGATTTAATAAAAATCAATTTCTAATTATAATTCATTAAATATTGTGTGTTGTGTGGATGTTTTTAATTAGCTGGAGTCACTGATGGTATCTGCCAGACCAAACCCTCTGAAAACACATATAACTCCGTGAGAGGTGCCACAGATGAAAATGCTTAGATGTCCACACTGACAGGATGGGGAGAGGCAAGCAGAAAGAGTGAGCATTAATCAGAAAAATGTGACTGGCTGTCAGCCTGTCAGAACCAGAACAGCTGGAGCTGTGGGGTGAATATGTGGGCAGGAGCTGCACCTGTTCTCCAGCACGCCCAAATCCTGTGATAACTCCAAACGTGTGTGTGTGTGTGTGTGTGTGTGTGTGTGTGTGTGTGTGTGTGTGTGAGAGAGAGAGAGAGAGAGAGAGAGAGAGAAAGAGAGAATAGGATGAAAGGATAGCTTAATGAACTTACTTTTAAAGAACAACAACTTGTTTAAAATGTCTTACATTGGTATAGATTTTAGTCTATTGATACAAACTTAAAGTTAATTTTGTTATACTGTGTGTATATTTCTACTCTCATTTGAGGTATTATGTTTATGCAACTCATTTAGATTGTAATGGATAATTAAGAAATACAGATCAATTAGTCTTCTATGATAGTCAAACTTATAGTCACATTAAGTTTTCTAGGTATACATAGATATATTTCAGATAGACAGGTAATCTTCAAACACTTCAAAGGTCTACAGAATATGGCATTTAAAATATTTTTAAAATATAGACTTTCTGGACAGTGAGACATGTCTGCTCCTGGCAGCACCAATTTACTTCAGAGAGGAGGATGGGCATTAAAGACACTTCATATGGAGTTTATCTTCACCTTGGCAAAAATAGCCATTTGGGCAAGAAACTGTTCTTGTCTGGACTGCTTGATCAACTGGACATGCAGGACCCATAGAAAGGTGACCACTGAACTTGGCTTGACAAAATGGTCCTTCAGGTTCCTGCTTCACAGAGGAAACTGCCAGACATTCTACAGGACACTGAAAAAAGTGACCAAGAGACTCTAGCCCTGTGGGCTAAAGACAGATGCCCCAACTTTACAAAGGAACATTAGGTGACTGTCCAGGCTGCCAGCTGTCTCTGTCTACCCTACAAGACTCCCGAAAATTGCTTGCATCTTTCTCCCGGTTCTCAGGTAATATTATATCCTTCTGAGGTCTTTGATGTGGTTGAAGACTAGATAGTTATAATTTCCTCAGTTATGATAAAAGATAAGTTAGATATAAAACCTTAGACTCACAAATATAAGATAGGATATCTTCTTTAATATTGTAACTGTAATTCTTGTTTGATAATTGTTTTGTTATCTGAAATTTTACTACATAAAAGTTAAAACCTTGCTTTTTGAAAAAAAGAAAAGGGGAAGTGCTGTGGGATGTTCTGTATGTCAAATGTGTTGCTCTGATTGGTTAAAATAAATAAAGTGCTGATTGGCCAGTAGCCAGGTAGGAAGGATAGGGTAGGTGGAACAAGGAGGAGGAGAAGCTGGAAAGTGAAGGCTGGGGCAGGGAGAGACTGCCAGCCGCCGCCATGACAAGAAAGATATAAGGTACTAGTAAGCCAAGAGCCATGTGGCAACTTATAGACTAACAGAAATGGGTTAATTTAAGATAGAAGAAGTAGATAACAAGAAGCCTGCCATGGCCATACAGTTTGTAAACAATATAAGTTTCTGTGTGTTTACTTGGTTGGGTCTGAGCATCTATGGGCCTAGTGGGTGAGAGAGATTTGTCCTGACTGTAGGCTAGGCAGAAAAACTCTAACTACGTGTGTGTGTGTGTGTGTGTGTGTGTGTGTGTGTGTGTGTGTGTGCAGGCCGGAAGACAGCTTTGCCTGTGTTTCCTCAGACTCCACCTCCTTTTTGTAGGTAGTCTCTCACTAGCCTGCAATGTTGCAAGTAGGCCAGGCTGGCTGGCCAGTAAGCCCTAGGGACCCACAGGTCTCTGCCTCCCCGGTGCAGTGATAACAGGCATGTGCCACAATGTCAAGACGTTTTATATGGCTTTAGAGACTGAACTCAGGACCCCTTGCAAGTACTTCACTGGAGTTTTTAAGTCGGGACAACACTGAATGTATGGCTACAGACATCACACTTCTGGTGTGGAACTCAACTCCACTACACGGACGACCCGTTAATCCTCTACTTGAACAAAGCTATAATTCTTATGGTCACTCAGGAATGAGACTCAGAGGTCTGACTAGTCGTCTGGAAAGATAAAACTGAGCCCACATCACAAAAGCTATGAGTAAATGTATTCTGGGTATCTCAAAGCACCTCCCTTTCTCCCTCTGCTCCTCCTCCTCCCTCCCTTCTTCCATCTCTTCCCCTTTTTTCATCATCCTTTCTGTGAGACAGGAACAACTCACAATCTTTCTGGCTTCCGTCTTCTGAGAGCAGAGGTTAAGGCATGGCCCACCATGCTCATCTACAGGGAGCACACAGCTAGTAACAAGAGTAACACCCAAAAGATGCGGACAAATCAAACCATGGAAATTCTCTGAGAATCAAACAGCACCTCAGACTGACAGAAACTATTCTGAAAATGAAATTAAACCTAAAAGAAGTGGGTTTGGATAATAGCTTAGGCAGCAAAGCTCATTGCCTTCCAAGCATGAGTGCCTGAGTTCCATTGGCCAGAACAAGCCAAGTATGGCGGGATGCACTCATAACCCCTACACTCAGGAGACAGAGACAGGAGGACCCCTGGGCTAACCTACTTGGCAAGTTCTAGACCAATGGAGAACCTCTCTAAAAGACAAGTTACCCTTTGACCTACACACACCTGCTCCCAAAGGAACACATGCAAACACTTACATGGACTAAAATCCCCAGAGGAATTATACATTCCTTCTGCTAGAAAATAAAATAAAAATTCTAATGAAAATTGAAGAAAACTGGTTAGAAAATAGTCAAAGAGCTCATTTCTTAATATGTAAGAGTTGAACTCAAATCACAGGAAGGGGCTATTCACAGAAAAGGAAATACCAATAGCTCAGTCATATGGAGTAGTTTTCTTCCTCACACATAGCAGAGAAAAACACTAAAACTCTAACAATATTTTTATTAAGACTGACAAAATCCAAACACGATGTTAAGGAGAAAGGCATTCTCTAGCATTGCTGGTGGGTTACCAACACTCACGGGACAGCAGTTTTCATAACACAGAAAGTCCACTCACAGGCATTAATGAACTTTATTCCTTCACATTAGAGAAGACTGCAACCATTCGATGTTTAAAAGTTGGATGAGGTCAGGCTAGCACCACACAAAGGATATTGAGCCGAGGGGTTGCTATTCATTTCTCTCCATCATGCACTTTATTGCTGCAAATATCACAGACTATCCACGTGCTCTGAGTGCCACCAAGGCTCTAGAATTTTCTAACAGATAAGGCACTTAGCCTTACACTTGTTTCTGCTTTCTTTATATGTTTTATCTACCTCTAACACCCTAGAAATTCACTGGGAGCAGGAAATATGCTTAATAGACTGGATTGACCTCAGTTACAATAATACCTTCCAGATCATGAGGAATGACTAAACAATCAGGGCTGAACTTCATGGGAGGCCACTCTTGCAGACTGCCTCATGTCTCAGGAGACCTGACCTATCCAGAGCAGGTATTGACTGGGATCAGAAACAGATCAGTTTTCAAGAACGATGGGAGAGTCCCAGCAACCAACCATGACACCCTGTGGGTATTTCTCTGTTTCCCACTGTACAGAAAGGAACTTGGAAACAGCTGGAACAGCTGGTCTACTGTGTGTCCTGCCTCTGCCTTCCTCAGTCCTTTTCTGTCTGTGAAGCCCCAGCCTTCACTCAAATCATAAAAATAGTCATCCCATTCAAGAGGTGCCTGATCCTAGAATCACACACAGGCTAATTTGACCTTTAGCTCAAACTTGTTGTCATGTTGCCTTTTGATACAAGCCAAGGTAATGTCATCAGTTGACCTTTAACTCACATTTATTGACATGTTGCCTTTTGATGCTAGGTAAGGTAATGTCACCATAGTACACAGACTACCATAAGTCAATACATACCTACTGTGATGGTTAACATCTCATTGTTAACAGGACTTAGAAACACTAGCAGATACTTTTGGATGTGTCTTTGGTGGTGTTTCCAGATATGTTTAACCAAGGACAGACCCACCCTGCACAAAGTGGCACAGCCTGTCAGCTTGGGGCCCCCAACTGAATAAAAAGGAAGTGAGCTGAGCACCAGCATTAGTCTCTCTCTGCTTCCTGGCTGTGGGTACAAGGTGATCAGCTGCTTCATGTTCCTGGCCATAGCTAGAGACACACTTGTCATGTGCCATTCCCATCACAGTGGACTGAACACTTAAAATATCAGGCAAAGTCACACCCACCCTTTCTGCCCTCAGTTGTTTTTCTCAAGTGTTCTGTCACAGTGAGGAAGTCACAAATACATTTATTATCTTGTTTATCAGAAACAGATTTCCAGCCCCTGATGACAAATACATCAAAGTCCCTGTTTCCAGTCTCCATTTTGAGTGAGGAAAACAGTAAAGAAGTGAGAAGAGATTTTAAACAGTGCTAAGAAGGAGGAAGGAAAAGAAATCTTATGATATGAAGATATGTTTACATATGACTTCACTCTATGATTGAATAGGAACTAGGAAGATATAATATAACATAGCATGATGTGATGTGGTATACAATGATGGTGTGATGGGCTATGATATGACAGTATGAAATGATATAATGTATGGATATATGATATGATATGAAGATATGCTATGATTATAAGGCATGATGTGATATGATAATATGATGATGGTGTGATAGTATAGAATGATATGGTAATATGAAATTATATGATATGCATATTTTGATAATATATGACATGATGATATGACATAATACATGTAATATGATGACATGAAGATATCATGATGTAATTGAATGATATGATGGCATGGTATAATATAATGACATAATAATATGACATGATGGTATATAATATTATGTGACATGATACTGTATGACATGAACATTTGATTGATGGTGATGATACATAATATGGTGATATATGACTTGATGAGGTGATATACATGATGGTATAATATGTGATATATGATATAATGTAATATGACAACAATATGAAATGATATGGTTTTATAATGCCATAATATGTTATCTCTATAATTAAAATATGTATAATAATATGTTAAATAATATCATTTGATACAATGATACAAAATGAAATTATATGATAGAATGACATATGATACATGATGATACAATGTGACATGATGATATATGATATAATATGATGAGGTGATATATGAGATAATGATACAATATACAATAGATGACAATATAATGTGATAGTAGTATATGACAGTATGAAATAGTATAACATATGACATGATATGATATGATTGAATTATATATGATGATAAAATAAACATGATGATATGATATGAAACAATGAAGATATATATTATTGAATGATATGCTATAATATGATGGTGTGACATAATACAACAATATAAATGAAATGATATATGATAATGCTATGATACATGATGATATGACATGATATATAATATAATGATGTGATGTGTGATAATATGACAATGGCATGGTATGTGATATTATATGACGTCAGTTCCCTATGAATGTCTTTTTTTAGGATTTATTTTATTTTTAACTACAGTTTTTGTGTGTGTCTATTTGAGTTTGTACATGTTAGTGCAGTGTCCATAGGGGCCAGAAGAGGACATCTGGTCCCCTGAAGCTGGAGTTACAAGCTGTTGAGAGTGACTGGGAATGGTACCCAGGTCCTCTGCACGACACACTCTTAACTGCTGAGCTATCTTTATGCTTGTGATGACATAAGCTAAGATCAAATAAAGACCACAAGGAAGTATGAGCAGTGAGGAGAAGAGACCATTGTGGAGATGAAGGGATAAAAAGTGGCTTTCATGAAGAAACTTTAACAAAAATATTTTGTTGTTTACTTGAGATAGGGTTTCATGTAGCCCAAATATATAGTCTAGGCTTGACTTAAACCCCTGATCTTCTTGCCTCTTTCTACGTCACAAATGATGGGACTACAGGTGTACCTCCACAGGCAGCAATTGTAAAACATAAGAGAGGGGCCAACAGAATAGGGAAATGCAAGTCAGCCCCATGGAAATAAAACTGAAACAGCATACCAAAGCATCGATCTCCATCATTTCCTTGGTTGCAGATTTGTATAGAATCATTTTAAGACTTTTTATCACATGTGCATGTTCATTTCGCACACTAAAAAGGAACCAAGTTTTTCTGAAAAACCATTTAGTTTTGGCTAGTACAGAAAATGAAATCTTAAAAATAAAGATATATTTAGGATAGCGTATTTTTTGGTGACTATTTTAAGCCAACAGCTCTGCTATCTTGACATGAAAGAATTGATCTGGCTACACACTAAATATCTCTAAGTTCAAATTTAGACATAAGCACACATGGAGTTCTCCAGCTCTCATTCATTCATTCATTCATTGTGGTGGTATTGTGTTCCCCAAAATATTGTGCACCCTAATAAACTTATCTGGGGAGAGAACAGAACAGCCACAATATTAAACATGAGGATAGGCAGTGGTAGCACACACTTTTAATCCTAGCATTCCAGAGGCAGAAATCCCTCTGGATCTCTGTGAGTTCAAGGCCACATTGGAAACAGCCAGGCACAGTGACTCATGCCTTTAATCCCAGAAAGTGAGCCTTTAATCCCAGGGAGTGACGGCAGAAAGTAGAAAGATATATAGTGTGTGAAGACCAGAAACTAGAAGCTTTTGGCTGGTTAAGCTTTTAGGCTTTGAGCAGCACAGTTCAGCTGAGATTCATTCTGAATGAGGATTCAGAGGCATCCAGTCTGAGGAAACAGGATCAGCTGAGAAACTGGCGAGGTGAGGTAGCTGTGGCTTGTTCTGTTTCTCTGATCTTCCAGCGTTCACCCCAATAACTGGCCTCAGGTTTGATTTTATTAACAAGAACTTTTAAGATCCATGCTATATCTCATTCATTCATTCATCCTTCATTAGTTAGTTGGTTTGCAACAAGAGCTCTCTGTGTCTCCTTGAATTTGTAATCTTCCTGCATCACCCTCCTATGTAGCTAGGATTACAGGTGTACCCTGCTCCCAGGCCTGACTTTGTCTGCAATTTCTCTGTCCAGCACTTCCTCTAAGTGCTGGGGAGGGACAAGTGGTATCAGCTCCCATTGCATTTACAGAGCACTAAAGGAGGAAGAAGAGAGGAAGGGACAGAAGGAAATAAAATCTAGAATTATAATCTGGAGGGAAGGCTGTGAGCTGGGTGAAAGTTAACACTACTAGCTTTTCCTTTCGATGAGTCCTTTAATGATTGATGTAATTCCTAATTTGATTAAAACCCTTTCACTACTGTATTATAACTTGGAAAGCAGTATATTATTAAAATTTGGAAATTATGTCAAGTATCAACAGATAAAAAGGCTCACTGATCATTTTAGCACTTGGAGTTGTTAGTATTTTACATAAATACCTCTAAACATTGTGCTATTATATCTTTTTAAATAAAGATTAGAGAGTCATGTACGGCTTATCTTTCACACACTATATGCTGGAGTCTCTCCCTCTCTGTGTCTCTTCCCTGCAGAGCCTCTCAGTTCTGAACACTCAGGAGGAGCACAGTGAGTAAGGTGTGGAAAGCAGCTATGGTCCAGAGCACTGGAGCCCAGAAAGGAGCTCTGGACAGGAGGGCTGATGCACAGGATAGTCAGAGTTTGAGAGCGAGGAGGTCACTGGGCCAGGGACAGCCAGGCTCAGGAGGTATAGGTGAAGGTATTCACTCAACAGAGTTACCCAGGATAGAGCCAGAGGCTCAGATCAAAACAAAACCATAAACACGGTGTGGAAAACATATCACTTACTATACCAGTGACAACATTAAATGCCTAAACATTAACTTAAGAAATGCAGATAACTTATTATAATAATTAGTTATAATATATTAAATGCTTAAGCATTCACTTAAGAAATATGAGAGGACTAGAGGGCCTTAGCACCTGCACACAGACTGAGGAAGAAAATCCCACCCCCAGCAACAGGTGAACCAGGACCCCGGGCAGGAGGGGAGGAGGGGAAGAGAGCTTCAGTGCTCTGCAACCCAGGGTGGGATTTTGGAGGGGTGCCCAGGCACAAGGGCATGTGTGCCAAAGAAGCAAACATAGTGGAGATTGTATTTATAATTGCTATTCCACATATTTATAAGTAGAATTCTTATTTAAAACTAGTTCCCTAGGCAACTGTATTATTGTTAGCTGTAGTGGTCACCGATTCATATTCCTAGACTACATCTGATTTTTCATTTCCTTAAAGTTGGTGCCACCATTAAGTTTTGTTACTATAAAATATCTTAGGTCAGACTGCAGATTAGGTAAACACTGAAAATACTTTAATGGTCATAATTAGCTACATCACTGATTGTCTATCACATATTTACTAAGCATATACTAAGTGACTAGCAAAGATAATGGTTTCCTCAACTGTGAAATATAAATAATCAAAGAACTATCAAAGGTTAAAGGTGTAAAATAGCTGGCTTTGGTCATGGTAGATGCTCAATAAACTAACAGTGGCCAGGACCATGACCATGAAACTATGGAATCACCAGGAATGGCCACATGCCTCTCAATTTTCCATTATTATTATTATCATCATCATTATTATTATTTCTTCTCTATCCTCCTCTCCATCCATAATTAATCTACACAAAGGCTGGGAAGATGGACAGCTTAGTGGGTAAGTACATATGGTGCAAGCTTGAGAACAGGAATTTAAGTCTCCATAACCCACATAAAGCCAGATGCAATGTATGTAATCTGCAATCCCAGCACTGCTACAGTGAGGTGGACCCCAGCATTGCTACAGTGAGGTGGACCCCAGCACTGCTACAATGAGGTGGACCCCAGCATTGCTACAGTGAGGTGGACCCCAGCACTGCTACAGTGAGGTGGACCCCAGCACTGCTAGAGTGAGGTGGACCCCAGCACTGCTACAATGAGGTGGACCCCAGCATTGCTACAGTGAGGTGGACCCCAGCATTGCTACAGTGAGGTGGACCCCAGCATTGCTACAGTGAGGTGGACCCCAGCATTGCTACAGTGAGGTGGACCCCAGCATTGCTACAGTGAGGTGGACCCCAGCATTGCTACAGTGAGGTAGACCCCAGCATTGCTACAGTGAGGTGGACCCCTGCACTCCTACAGTGAGGTGTAATCCCAGCGCTCCTACAGTGAGGTGTGACCCCAGTGCTCCTACAGTGAGATGTAATCCCAGCACTCCTACAGTGAGATGTAATCCCTGCACTCCTACAGTGAGATGTAATCCCAGCACTCCTGCAGTGAGGTGTAATCCCAGCACTCCTACAGTGAGGTGTAATCCCAGCACTCCTACAGTGAGGTGTAATCCCAGCACTCCTACAGTGAGGTGTAATCCCTGCACTCCTACAGTGAGGTGTAACCCCAGCACTCCTACAGTGAGGTGTAACCCCAGCACTCCTACAGTGAGGTGTAATCCCAGCACTCCTACAGTGAGATGTAATCCCTGCACTCCTACAGTGAGATGTAATCCCAGCACTCCTGCAGTGAGGGGTAATCCCAGCACTCCTACAGTGAGATGTAATCCCTGCACTCCTACAGTGAGATGTAATCCCAGCACTCCTGCAGTGAGGTGTAATCCCAGCACTCCTGCAGTGAGGTGTAATCCCAGCACTCCTACAGTGAGATGTAATCCCAGCACTCCTACAGTGAGATGTAATCCCAGCACTCCTACAGTGAGATGTAACCCCAGCACTCCTACAGTGAGGTGTAATCCCAGCACTCCTACAGTGAGGTGTAATCCCAGCACTCCTGCAGTGAGGTGTAATCCCAGCACTCCTGCAGTGAGGTGTAATCCCAGCGCTCCTACAGTGAGGTGTAATCCCAGAGCTCCTACCGTGAGGTGTAATCCCAGCGCTCCTACAGTGAGATGTAATCCCAGCACTCCTACAGTGAGATGTAACCCCAGCACTCCTACAGTGAGATGTAATCCCAGCGCTCCAACAGTGAGGTGTAATCCCAGCACTCCTACAGTGAGATATAATCCCAGGAGGTGTAATCCCAGCGCTCCTACAGTGAGGTGTAATCCCAGCACTCCTACAGTGAGATATAATCCCAGCACTCCTACAGTGAGGTAGAAGGCAGAGAAAGGAGAAGCTATGGCCCTGCATACAGGGGAAAACAACAAGGAGACTTTGCCTCAAATAAGGTTGAAGGCAAGGAATAGCTTTGAGGTTGTCCTCTGACCTTGACATGTGTGCCATACATGCATGTGTCTACATTCACACACATATAATATGCATAAACACACCTACCATATATACATATGCCTACATTCACACACATATAATATGCATAAATACACCTATTATACACAAAATTTATATAATAATTACTACAGAACTACATACAGGCATAACTTTACACAGAGTGGAGCATCTATGAGAATTCTTATACTCCATTCCCCTTAGTTTAAATCCCTTGCTTCCATTTCATTTATAATCTTGAAGCCTTCAGCGTTTAACAGGCTTTTGAGTAATGCAGATTTCACACAAATTGGAATGCTTAAAAAAAAAAAACTCAAAAATGCCTATTGCCATAAAAATTTATTAACAACATCAGGCCTTATTAATAAATAAAATGATTCCACAATTAAAAAGAAGTTAACTAGTTAAGCCATTCTTACAAAATCTCACTAGGCCATATTTGAAGTGTAATACTACTTTGAAAATTGGAAATATGAATACACTTTTTTTCCAAAATTCTGCCATGTTGAGAATCAGTTGCTGAACATAGGCTTTCGACTTAAACAAAACCCATGCCTGGCTTTATTTGTTTGTGAGGTTCTGCACTAGAAAGCTGCTTGTGAAGCTCTTAGCCACGAGTCCAGTTGCTCCAGGAAATGTGTAACTGAGTCAAATCAGACCCCCGACTTACCCACTTCAGCCAGCGCTCTGATGCAGGACTCCACTGAGGCTTTCTGGGCTGGATTGGGCCAGGTGCAGTTATAAATTCTGAAGGCAGACTGCAGCAGCTGGATAAAGACTGGCTGGTGGGTCTGAAAATGGAAGGACAGTGGTCACTCTGTGTCACTACACCACGGACCCTAACATGCCCAAGGAGGGAGCAGAGCTACACCTTATCAGACAGGACCAAAAGGTAAAGTACCACACAGTGTTGAGTACTTCCATGCCACTCGTAAAGACCTGACTCCACAAAATGTCTGTGTGCCAATAGCGTGACAGGAAACATGCCAGGCACTACAGAAAATCAGTCACTTGTGTTTTCACTATTTTCGTGTGTATGTGTGTGTGTGTGTGTGTGTGTGTGTGTGTGTGTGTAACCCAGAGGCTGACCTTAGCTATCTTCCTCTGCCATCCATCCTCCACTTTACTTTGGCAAGCAGGGTCTCTCATTGATCCCAAAGCTGTTTTGGCTAGACCTGACAGGCCACTAAGCCGCAGGATCCACCTGTTTCTGACCCTGCAGGGGCTCACTATCATATTCAGTGGAGAGAAGGCCAAGATCAACATCTTCAAGATGCTATCCCTCACGCCAACAGACACCAAAAGAGACATCAAACCTCAGACATGCAGAAATTCGTGTGTATCTTGTATCTAACTTATAATTCCTAATAAAATGTAAGGACTGTGTAAAGTACTGCACTGAGAGACTAAAGACCCAAAGCTATAGAAACCTTCAATACGAGGTTTTCTGATACTGTTGACTGAAGGATGGCAGGTCTGCAGGTGGGAACTCACAGACACACAAGGTTGAGCATTTGTGTTCTTTACACAAACAAACTAGGTGCCATTTAATACAATTCTGTTATGCTAATTGAGAATCATTTTTCTTAGCTATTAATTTTCTTTTGGAACACAATTTTTAGTAAGATACCCTACAAATACATCGTAATGTATTTGGCTGTTTCTTCATCTGTGGACATCTAAGGCTGAAAAGTGGAAATATTTTTAAATGTATGAAGACTGGAAAATCTTAATACGCCAACTTATAGGATAAATTACTAACATGTGCAGCTGGTCCAGGTGCCTACCCATCTGAACAATCAGCCATTATTTCAACACTTGGCCTTCCACATACAGATGTGAAATATCTCATAGTGCTTAGAAGAAAATGACTTCATTTTCTGAGGAGGTCTCGATGTAAGATGAAGTTTGGGTTTGGGAAGAGATCTGCAAGTGGAGAAAGAGGGTGGGGGGACACGGGGATTGTCTCTTCTTTCAATCTGATTAAATGATGTATAAACTTGGATTGTTTGCTAGAGTATAAATTTCAAAGTGAGTCAGAGCAGGCAAAATTGCAAAAGCTAAGAGACACTAAAATAAATGAAAACACACAGGAAACATTGGGACCAAAAGAAGAGAGGAGAGCAGAGGATGTGAGAAAATGTAACAACATATACACATAAAAATGTCACCATGAAACCCATTCCTCTGTGTTATTATGAATAAGTTAATGCTAAAGTTTGGTCAAGTCAGAAAGGGCATAATGCTAAGTAATACTAGAGACAAGTGATTATCCAGAGTGTCAGAGAGGACATCCAAGCCAGATTACAGTTTCCCTGGCACGGGTCCAGCTACCTGGAGGCTGGTACTGTTGTCTGAAAAAGGTGAGTTGAAGAAGCCGCTGACAATGTTCATGACTGACTCCGTCACACATCTCTCCAGGAAGATGTCTGCGTGTTTCCTGTCTGTGGTGGTGTTACAGACCTGGAGAAAAAGCAAAACATGTCTGCATTATAAGTTGGTAGTGGAACCTTCTAAATGGTACCCTACAAGATTTCCCCTTAGCCATTCCTGTGCTTCCAAAGCAGCTTCATATGGAAAGAATTCTGTCCAAATCCACTAAAATGTCAGTCTGTGGCAGTGACCCCTGCAAGCCTCTCTAGCGTTTCAGCCTCCACTGTTCCTTCACTCCTCCAGGCCCTGTGTTAACTTGATCTTTTGTTTTCACACGCCAGCCTCTCTTGGTCCACAGACTTGATGAAGCCTCTTCCACTCCCTGAGAAGCAGCCAAAGAGTTAAGAGCCATTGTGAACACAAAGGGATGAGAAGAATTCGTGGTGACTTGTGTCAATACGCATTTTCCCTTAAAGTACCTGGGCCCAGAGAAGAGGCCACAGGTGCCATCTGAGAGGTGTTGAGATTTGCACGTGGAATGTCCTCTGTGGGCCCATGGGTTCAAACACTTGTCCCCAGCCAGCGGTGCCATTTTGAGTAATGTGGAGGTGTGCCTTTTATTACTGTCTTCTATAAAGTTTCCCCTACACATCCATGCTATCAACTTACAAAAAACAATCTCATAATGTTTTAAGTAAACTTATGAATTCTGTGATCCCAGCTGTCTTCTGTGGATTGTATCCCAGTGGCCATGGGTCAGATACGCCTGTGAAGTAGAGCCTTGCTGGAGGAAGTGACTCATTCACTGAGATCTGGGCATTGAGGTTAAAAGCCCCACCCACTTCCTGTCTTTCCTCTGCTTCCTGTTTGGTCAAGGTATGAGGGGAGGAGCCCCAACCAACCACACAAGTCTGCCAGTCTGTGGTCACATGTGGTCATCCCTTCACCTCCCATAGACTGTACCCTCTAACTGTGGGCTGAAGTAAGCACCCCCCGCACAAGTATCTTCTCAGGAGTTTGATGACAGAAATAAGAAAAGTGACTAGTTCAGGAGGAAAACGGAAAAATAAATCTAACTCCTTCCCACACTTACAGGGCCTCCGAAGGGCAGGCAGAGGGCAAGACCAGTCCTAGAGCTGGGGACGGACGGAGCAGCCAGCCGCCCTTGCTCTGAGCCTTATGTCTGACTAAATGAGGCCTTGTGCCAAACTGTATTTCCAAAAGCCAGGCAGACATACTGCAAAAGCTAAAGAGTCATGATTGAAAACACACAGGAGAGATGGACACAAGAAGAAGAGACGGGGAGAAGAGGGTGTGAGAAAAGAAAAGAGGGTGTGGAAACGGAGGCAGACAAAGAAAACAAATATGGACAAAGGGTGAGAGGCCAGGGATGGTGGCCATGTGCTCCAGATGTCCTTGGGCAACCCAAATTTTTCTGTGAGTTCTGACTTTTCAATGAGGTGCTTCATCAAAGAACAAGTGGACGCGGTTTAATTTGGTACTACTCTAAAACATTTCACACAAATTCATGAAAGAGAAAACTTCCCTTCTCAAACCATGTGTTTCAGAGCTTCTGGCTTGGAGAATGGGACTGTTAATACCAGAGTTAGATGTGTAGAGGGAGGAGCCGCGGTTGTTGTCCTAAACTGCTTTCCATCTATAGAGTTCATTTTCTCTTCTTCTAGAAGTGACACACACTGATATAACAGTCTCAGGACACAAAGGGTTTGGTAACTAACATTGTCAGGCTATTGGGGAAAACTGTATGATTTAAAGGGAATAAAACTTCCCTTTTCTTGAGCAGGTGGCAGACCAACACTCACACATCAGCCCCCAGACCTGTGTCCAGGCACAGCCTGTGCAGGGGAGGGGAGGGGGTCTCTCGCTGGACTTCCTGCACTTTGTGCTGTATTGCTTGGAATTGGACACTGGCAAAGCACCACCCAGAGATTTCCTTTTGAGTGAGCAGATTAATGAACGTTACCGAGACAAGGCTTTACTCAAAAGCCTGGGTAATAAAAGCCAGTGTAAGGACCTATTACTCTCCAAGATATTAATAGCAACATTCTCACTTTACATCCTACACTGGTCCCATTGAGGTAACCAAGCCTCCTTTCTTGTTAAAACTTTAAAAGACTTATCAAGAGCAAAAAAGGGGGAGGAAGGAAGGGAGGAAGGAAGGAAGGAAGGAAGGAAGGAAGGAAGGAAGAAGGAAAGAAAGAAAGAAAGATAATAATAAGGACTAATTTCAAAAATAGATTCAAGCATGATGATGCATTGAAATGATCCAAATAATACAGGCTTTTCCAGGGAGAGGCCAGGTAATGGCAGCCCATGGACATGTTTTATAATAACAATCTTAGGTCATTAATATATGCAAACAAATTGAAACTTAAAAAATACATCTTGTACATAAAATAGATCATTTGATGTGATATTATATTGAGCTACTTCCAACTTTAGTTTTTATCTGGTTTTAAAATTTACTTTTATTGCCTCTTTAATAAAAACTAAGGTTGGGGCCGGGCGGTGGTGGTGCACGCCTTTAATCCCAGCACTCGGGAGGCAGAGCCAGGCAGATCTCTGTGAGTTCGAGGCCAGCCTGGGCTACCAAGTGAGTTCCAGGAAAGGCGCAAAGCTACACAGAGAAACCAAAACAAAAAACAAAACAAAAACAAAAACAAAAAAAAAAACTAAGGTTGGATCATTTCAATGCACCATCATGCTTGAATCTATTTTTGAAATTAGTCTGAGATCCACATTTTAAAAATTACTAATAATTTTTTTAGTTATCCCCTTCCTGCTAGTTTTTCTGTGGTTTTCTTTATTTCATTCACATATGTTGGTTGTTATAAAGAATTACACAATAGCACTGATTTCACTTTCATATCTGTGGCTGGTTTTTCAAAGTGAGAATCATCAGATGAGGGTGTGGAGACAGTTCCACACGCATGCTCAGCTGATCCTCCAAAATGAATCTGTAATGCAATGGCTGGATTATCCATGGACACATGGGACAGCCCTGTTAACAGCAGCTAGCTCTTGCCTTCATGCTGGGGTTGGGTTCAGCTAACTGGGGGTGCTGGCTAGTTACAGAGAGAAGAGACCCACTTCACTCTGCCCGCATCCCATCTCCCTGCACAGGCTCCAGAGCTTTCTGGATCCCTTCTCACACACTTTGACCCACCCACACCTCTAGAATGTGCCTTGTGTTTCCTGCTGGGATTAACTGCTATACCTGTAACTTGTAATTATTTCAGTCAGTTTAATGACACCTAAAATTACTTTATTTCATATTCCTCACACTGTTCCTTTGTGGTTGATATACTGTGCACCCCAATAAACTTATCTGGGGGTCAGAGAACAGAACAATCACTGTATTACACATAGAGGTCAGGCAGTGGTAGTAATCCTGGCATTCCAGAGGCAGAGATCCATCTGGATCTCTGTGAGTTCAAGGCCACACTGGAAACAGCCAGGCATGGTAACACATACCTTTATCCCAGCATTTGAGACCTCATGTCCTGCTTGGGAAAGACACATGCCTTTAATCCCAGGAAGTGATGGCAGGAAGCAGATAGGTATATAAGGCTGAGGACCAGGAACTAGAGGCTTTTAAGATTTTAGGCTTTTGAACAGTTCAGCTGAGATTCATATGGGTGAGGACTCAGAAGCTTTCAGTCTAAAGATTCATGGAAACAGGATCCGATGAGGAGTTGGTGAGGTGAGGTTAGCTGTGGCTTGTTCTGCTTCTCTGATCTTTCAGCATTCACCCCAGTACTTGGCTCCCAGGTTTTTTATTAATAAGACCTTTTAAAATTCGTGTTACAGTTCCTTGGTTTGCTTTCTATCTCTGTGATAAATATCATGACCAAAGGCAATTTGGGGAGGAAAGTGTTTATGTCATCTTAGAGGTCACAGTCTATTATGAAGGGAAGTCAGAACTCAAGGCAGGAATCTGGAGGCATGAGCTGATGCAGAGTCCATGGAGGAGTGCTGCTTACTGGCTTTCTCTCTGTGGCTTGCTCAGTCTGCTTTCTTATACAACTCAGGACCACTTGCCTACAGGTGGCATCAACACAGTGAGCTGGGCCCTCCTACAACATCATTAATCAAGAGAATGCCTGACAGACATGCCTACAGGCTGATCTAGAGGCATTTACTTAATTAAAATTCCCTAGATATATAGATATTTCAAGTTTTGTGTCAACTAGCACACATTGTTTACAGGACAATATTTTTTCATGGAACCATCCCAGTCACGTGTTCTGTTATGTACGAGCAATTTACACCCATCAAACCCCAGCCCTGCAGTGTTGACCAGCACAGCACACCGCACAGCTGCTTCTGCTTTCTCGCTGACTCGTTTAGAGTATTTGCTCCATTGCCTCTCAGCATGCAAATTTCTTCCCTGGTAAGTGCCATGCTCTCCACTTCTGTCTCCACCTGGAGTGTGTGGATGGCATCATGCCACAGGCCAGAGCCTGGAGTGTGTGGATGACATCATGCCACAGGCCAGAGCCTGGAGTGTGTGGATGACATCATGCCACAGGCCAGAGCCTGGAGTGTGTGGATGACATCATGCCGCAGGCCAGAGCCTGGAGTGTGTGGATGACATCATGTCGCAGGCCAGAGCCTGGAGTGTGTGGATGACATCATGCCACAGGCCAGAGCCTGGAGTGTGTGGATGACATCATGCCGCAGGCCAGAGCCTGGAGTGTGTGGATGACATCATGTCGCAGGCCAGAGCCTGGAGTGTGTGGATGACATCATGCCGCAGGCCAGAGCCTGGTAGGATAGAGAAAGAACGGGAGAAAGGCATGAGCACTTTCCCTCTATGTTTCCTGAGCACACAATGAAAGGCACTCTGCCTGCCATGTCGTCCTGCCATAGGGACTGAACCTCCTGAAATCAAGAGCCAAAATAATCCTCCCTTCAGTGTGTAAAGGAGTAGATATCAACATTTGCAGCAGGGGCTGTGCACAGCTATTCTGACAGTGTTGGTGTGCAGCAGGGGCTGTGTACAGCTATTCTGACTGTGTTGGTGTGCAGCAGGGGCTGTGCACAGCTATTCCCGCCTGTGTTGGTGTGCAGCAGGGGCTGTGTACAGCTATTCCCACCTGTGTTGGTGTACAGCAGGGGCTGTGTACAGCTATTCTGACTGTGTTGGTGTGCAGCAGGGGCTGTGCACAGCTATTCCTACCTGTGTTGGTGTGTAGCAGGGGCTGTGCACAGCTATTCCTGCCTGTGTTGGTGTGTAGCAGGGGCTGTGCACAGCTATTCCTGCCTGTGTTGGTGTGCAGCAGCGGCTGTGCACAGCTATTCCTGCCTGTGTTGGTGTGTAGCAGGGGCTGTGCACAGCTATTCCTACCTGTGTTGGTGTGTACCAGGGGCTGTGCACAGCTATTCCTGCCTGTGTTGGTGTGTAGCAGGGGCTGTGCACAGCTATTCCTGCCTGTGTTGGTGTGCAGCAGGGGCTGTGCACAGCTATTCTGACTGTGTTGGTGTACAGCAGGGGCTGTGCACAGCTATTCTGACTGTGTTGGTGTGCAGCAGGGGCTGTGCACAGCTATTCCCACCTGTGTTGGTGTACAGCAGGGGCTGTGTACAGCTATTCTGACTGTGTTGGTGTGCAGGAGGGGCTGTGCACAGCTATTCCTGCCTGTGTTGGTGTGCAGCAGGGGCTGTGCACAGATATTCCTGCCTGTGTTGGTGTGTAGCAGGGGCTGTGCACAGCTATTCCCACATCTGTTGGTGTACAGCAGGGCCTATGCACAGCTATTCTGACTGTGTTGATGTACAGCAGGGGCTGTGCACAGCTATTCCCGCCTGTGTTGGTGTGTAGCAGGGGCTGTGCACAGCTATTCTGACTGTGTTGGTGTGCAGCAGGGGCTGTGCACAGCTATTCTGACTGTTGGTGTACAGCAGGGGCTGTGCACAGCTATTCTGACTGTGTTGGTGTGCAGCAGGGGCTGTGCACAGCTATTCTGACCGTGTTGGTGTGTAGTGAAAAACAAAGATCTGAAAAGCATGTAGTTTGGTGAGAAAAGGAGCAACGTAAACTAAAGTAGGGCATGGGAAAGAGAGTCCATAAGAACTCGCTGTGGTTTGAAGGAGAGACATCCCCAGGGGCTCACAGATCTGAATACCCAGTCCCCTGCTGTGATGCTGTTCCCTGTGGGACCTTTAGAAGTTAAAGATTCAGTGGAGGAAGAAGTCATGGAAGATAAGACTAGGGCCTTCTTTATAGCTGTCTCCTTCCTGTTCACAGTTTCCTGAGTATGAGTGCCATGTGACCAGTGGCTTCCTGCTCCTTCCATCATGCCTTCCCAGACACCACTGTCACACCTTCCCTGACACAGACACACCTTCCCTGACACAGACACACCTTCCCTACCATGACTGACTATCCAGCTGGACCAGTATGGCATAATAAGCTCTTTGTTGCTCTTCTCAGAGTATTTCACACAGCAACAGAGAGAGAAATGTAGACAAGATCATTTTCTAAAGTCCTTCACTGTCCACCGTGATCCTTCACAGTCCACAGAGATCCTTCACTGTCCACAGCGATCCCTTCACTGTCTACAGCAATCCTGATATTCTTCAAGATAGCATTGTCCCCATGCAAAGCTCAGTCAGTAAAGCACTTGCCTTACAAGCATAAAGGCTAAAGTTCAAGCCCCCAGAGAAGAGAAAAAGGCAGCTTGGTATGGCGGACACATGGGAACTTCCAGTGCTGAGGGGCAGAAACAGGTGGGTGCTTGTTTACTGGCCGGTGCGTCTAGCTGGATCAGTGACAGACTCGGTGAGAAATGGTCCCCAAAACTAAGATGGATGGTACCTCTGAAGAATGGCACCCCAGGTTGACCTCTAACCTCCACACATCCATTACATACGCAACCACTCACACATGCACCTGTGCATACATGAACATATACACACATGGGGGAAGGGGGTGAGAACTGATGGATATTGCCGATGGTATGAAGCACAAAGCATATGGTGAAGGGCAAAGAACAACCATCCAATTATCAGGAGCAGTCCAATAGTCTTCTGGTGCAGGCATGAGCCATCACTATAACTCAGCATAATAATTAGATCAGTAAAATATAGCTGAGCGGAAGATGCCACAGAGAAGGTAAAAGCTACAGGAGACATGTCTTCAGTCCCCTGACATGCTAGCTTCTTAGGCCACATAAAAAGAACACTTTCAAGTGTTCTCTCATTAATGATCCTCTTATTAATGACCCATTCAACTTTTAAAAAAATCAACAAAATCATAGAACATCTGTTTAATCCTATCTAACAAGGACCATGAGGAAGCATGTTTAGAGAAGATACACATTCCACCTCCTTATCTCCAAACGTCTACTCAGCAGGAAAGGGAGTGAATGGCCCAAACGATCTATCTGAAAACACAGACGGTATCTTGATCTGTCTCGTTAAGCGATGACAGATATGACACTGAGTGTGCACACATCCTAAATTATTTCTTGGTCTAATTTTGTTCTGTCGGAACATTACTCAGAGTACAGCTGGTCGTTGTAAGGTCTTGAAAGGGATGGCAGAATTGAGAACGTCTTCAAAAAATACACCTACAGTCTGAGACTCACACTGATCATCACCCACCCTTCCAGGTGCCGTCTGCTAATGGCCTGAGTCCCCTGACTGCAATAACAAGCAGTTATCAAGATGAAGGAGAGCATTCCGGCTCCACAAGCACCAATTTCAGCTGCATTACAGCATAGATCAAAGTGGGCTGTCATTAATGGTCTGAAAGACAGCAACAACTTTCCCTGGGTCTAATAACTTGGCCACTGCTCCAGTGTGCTGTATTACAGCTCATGGGCCCTGTCTCCATCCGGACATCAGAAGGATGAACACATGAAACAATATAACACAGCTTATTAAAAGCTATTTTTCAGGAAAGATTTTCTATGTGTCTTTTAAAAATTATTTTTAAATTTATTAAACAACTTGCCAGAGTCTTGTCTCTCCTTCCACATGTGTTACAGGGTCAAATCCAGGTCATCAGGTTTGGCAGCAAGCTCCTCTACCCATTGAGCTGTCTCACTGTACCACACATGTGGGTCCTCATCCCTCATGAGGATGAAGGCCATGAAGAGGAAAGACATGAATAGCAGTGACTGCAGAGGGTTCCCGAGACCCGCAAGACCTGGCCCTGTTGACCACAGCAAAGCGTAGTGGGGAAGTGGACACTGTGTGGCTGCTAGCATTGAGACTTCATTTGTTTTTTAGACAAACTCTTCTCCAAATTTCTACTGAAATACAGTTGTGTAGGCTCAGGCAGGCTAGAGGGAATCCAAAGATGTGGAAATAGCACACCAGACATGACTCAAAAGAGGATCAGTATACGGAATGGGTAAAACACTGGAAGACATGAAGGCTACATTTCAGAAGTCTCTGGAGATTGGGAGAGGGTAACAGGAATCTTAAAAGTTCTTATTAATAAAATCAAACCTGGACCAGGTATTGGGGTGAATGCTGGAAGATCAGAGAAACAGAACAAGCCACAGCCTCCTCACCTCACCAATTCCTCAGGTGATCCTGTTTCCTCAGACTAGATGCCTCTCAGCTGAGCGGTGCTGCTCAAAAGCCTAAAAGCTTAACCAGCCAAAAGCTTCTAGTTTCTGGTTTTCATGCCTTATATACCTTTTTGCTTCCTGCCATCACTTCCTAGGATTAAAGGCATGTGTCACCATGCCTGGCTGTTTCCAGTGTGGCCTTGAACTCTGAGATCCAGGTGGATCTCTGCCTCTGGAATGCTAGGATTAAAGGCATAAGTGCCACCATTTTCTGGCCTCTGTATCTAATAGTTATTCTGTCTCTGACCCCAGATAAGTTTATTAAGGTGCACAATATTTTGGGGAACACGATACCACCACAGGAGAGGGTAGAAGCCTTCCCACATTGTAACAAACAGGAGAATTGGCTAGCAAACTATGCATCTGGGCTCCAGGAACAAAATTATGAGGCCACCTAGAAGTTCCCTAAGTTTCACGACTTTATAATTTCAAGGTAGGCCTGGCACAGAGGATCAGTGGCTCCTGGTATACACTACATCTTTGCTTAAATGAACTGCCCCATGTTGCTGCTCAAGCAAAATCAAGGTAGAAGCTATAATACAGAAAACTTTAAGAATCTTTACATTTTAAGTTTTGTGCAGAAATAAAAGCCAAAGCATGCCAAACATGGTAATGACATCTTTTTAGCAATATCCAGGTAGACACTGAGAACTAAGACTGGACACCACACAGTGTGCTCTGATGTCTCTCCTCTTTCACTCCCCTCAACCCAACTTCCAGAACAGCTCTTCTCTAGTTCCTCCTCTCTCCTCTCTGATGTTAATCAGTTGCTTCAGGGTTTTACAAGTTTGCTGTTAGCACCTCAGTTTGATGCCTTTCCTCTGCAGCAGTTTATATCAAGTGAAGTCTACATAAGGCTTCACATAAACCTGAATTCATGCATACCTGGCTTCGTGCACACCTTATGTGTGGTTTGAATGAAAATGGCCTCCATTGGGTCAGAAGGAGTGGCACTATTAGGAGGTGTGGCCTTGCTGGAAGAACTGTGTCACTTGGGGTGGGCTTTGGGGTTTCAAATGCTCAAACCAGGCCCAGTATCTCTCTCTTCCTGCTATCTGAGGATCTGGATGTAGAACTTTTAGCTCCTTCTCCAGCACCATGTCTGCCTAAGTGCCTCCATGCTTCCTGTCATGATGATAATGGACTAAATCTCTGACCTGTAAGCCAGTCCCAATTAAATGTTTTCCTTTATTCGCATTCTTGTGCTCTGAAGGTCTGGCTTCATGCATGCCTTGATACATGCATACCTGGCTTCATGCATTCCAGCTTATTTCATGTCCAACTTCATGCATACCTGGCTTCAGACATATCTAGTATCTTTCAGGTCTGGCTATATGCATGTCTGGCTTTGTGCATATGCAGCATCATGCAAGCCCAGGTTAATGTTCATCAGACTTCATGAACACAGTGTCTGGCTCTTGCCTATGTGGAGAGTCTGTTTCTGCCTCACTCTCAATGTAATTATGTCATCAATATCATTCAGGTCTCGGGGCAGCTCCTGAAACTGCCCAAAAGGCTTCTCATAGTCTGGTGATAATCCTGATAATGATAATGATATAATGTCACCAAGCTCTTTGCAAAGTGCAGTATGTACTAAGAGCTTATTGTGTATTATGTTACCTCACTAGCTCTTTCCAGAGGCCCTGGGGAAATGTATTTATTGAAAGGCAACTCAGGGGCAGAATGGTTACAGTACCTTTCCCGATATATGTAAGGCAGTTAGAGAAAGGCAGAGTTTGGATCCGATCCCTGGTCTGACTAATTCCTTTGACACCCCTGCTCTTAGCTGCCAGACCTACTGCAGTGGCTCTCAGGGTACCCCAGGACTGACTGTGGTGTCACCTAAGACTTGTTTCAAATGTCTTGTCTCTCGGGTGCTGAGCCCAAGACCCTGGGGAGCAAGCCTGAGCCATCTGCAGGGCAAGCTGGTCCAGAAGACCATGGGTTGTTTGGTTACTAGAATGTGGAAGTTTTCAGTGGCTCTTCACCTTTCTGCAGATGGCGGAAGGGACCCTCTGCCCTGGACTTTCTCTTTTGGAAAGTGCCAGGAGGTGTTATGTTCACCCTGGAGAAAGGCCCTGCTTTGAAGGACAGAGAAGAATCTGAGAGGAACAAAAGCTTCTGTGGTCAACTCGGAGCAGACAGGCAGGAATTCCAGGAAGTCTCTGGAAGCCTTTACATAATAAATGACACTTCATAATTACCCACTTAAGCAAACTCAGTAAAACAAAATGTGTACAAGTTCTGAATTCATAAGTGGAAAGAGTGTGTGGGTCCAGGGTAGCTGGGTCAGGCAGTTACCACTAGCTTTCTTTGGTTTTAAGAAAATAAACTCCACTTTAGCGTTATAGCCTGCAGTGCTAAGGAT
This sequence comes from Onychomys torridus, assembly GCF_903995425.1. Lineage (NCBI taxonomy): Eukaryota > Metazoa > Chordata > Mammalia > Rodentia > Cricetidae > Onychomys > Onychomys torridus. Next base: position 157,495,656 of record NC_050445.1, read on the forward strand.
GTGACCTTGGTCTTTCTCAGTCCGTGGCACCAATCAGCTCTGCAGATGCTCCTCTGGAACCTCTTTAACATCTTCCTGCACGTACAGCCCTGAAATTATCTTTTGCTTCAAGGACTTGGGAGCTGCCCACAGCTGGTCAGAGCCATGCTTTCCCCCATCAGTGGTAACAAGCATAAATGGTATGTGCTAAATGAGGACGAACAGGTGGCTTCTCTAGCTATGATTTAGCTGAGAGAGGACATAGTGACTTCTAGATGGTCACACAAAAGTGGTGTAAAACAGAAAGGCTCTAACTACGCATGCACTTGAATCTATTGAAGATCTGACTTACTCTACCACACCAAAAGCTAAATAAACACATTTTGCCTGGAAACCCTGACTGAGTAGGAAGACTTCCTGGCCTGAAAGAGTGAATGATCCACCATGTCATCCAGGGGTGTTCTTGGGTGCCTGGGCTGGCAGTGGTGGTTCTAGTGCACATATTTCATCCTCCTTCCTCCAGAAAGAGTCAAAGAGAGGCCATGAACTGCCAGATACAGTGAGTAAAGGTTCTTGTAAGATTTGGGGATTCCCCATCCTCAAACACATCTAGATGAGGCCTGCATAAACTACCAGCACTGGGGGAAGCAAGAAGGCCCAAGGGACTGGACAGGTCACCTTAACCTGGATGAGGTCTAAGGAGCTATGGATACACTGCCTTCCCTTATTCAAATTTCACATCTTGTCACTCTTAAAACTAAAATGAGAGAGCTTGGCATGGTGGCTGACACTTGTAATCCCAACACTTGGGGGCTGAGGCAGGATAATAGGGGTGAGTTTGAGGCTAGCCTGGGTTACTACAGGTCAACCTGTGCTGTGGAATGAAGCTTTGTTTGAAAAAAAAAAACATAAAATCAAAGGCCCCTGGGTGTCCTTGTTGCGTGCTCATTTCCACAGAGCAGACACACATGCCAGACAGTATCTATAAATGCCATCTAGTGCCACATGCCACCTCTCAATTTAAAAAAGGAAACGGGCTCAAAGTAAAAGCAGAACATGATCTGGGGAACATGTATGAAAAGTCCAGATGACCAAATTATTAAAGCCAGGGAAGACTGTGACAGGGGGTCATGAGATGTCTGCTCATGGTCCCTCCTAGACCACTTGAGTCCTTCTCCATCTGTGGCTTTAATTGCATTCACGGCAAGAGGTTAAATAGAAAATGGCCTCTGCCAAATGTTTCTTCTAATCCATGTAGCAAGGCTCCTAAAATTCCATTTAGTAACAGACAAATGCGGCCATTTATAAAGGCAGAAGCTAAACACGTCACCTGTCACTGCACATGCAGTTTATGTTGACTTGATAAATGTCACTCACAATCTCCTGGATCCCATTCACAACTTAATGGATAAAACAGACTAAATCAAAATGTAGTTGGTTTAACTGCAAATTTTCATCTAGATATTTACTGCTTAATCAAAATCAATACCAATCAATACCGATGATCTTAGCCCACCTGAAGAGCATTTAACTTACCCTTGCCATATCCACCAAGAAATTCTCAAAGAGCTTCCAAATGTGGTTACTGGTATAGATTTCTTTCATCTCTACTTCAGTGTCAACGTAACAGTGATTGACGAAGTTCACATATGCAATCTTGACCTGTGCAAATTTCAAACATGGAGTTCAGTTCTTCACTGATCACCTTCTAGTCTACTACATGAAATGCCATCTGCATGGGCTTCTAGTAGACCACAATTTGTTTTGTACACATGCGGATCCCCTGCTTTCTTCCTTTAACAGCTATTCCACTGTGGCCCAAGGAAGCCTGTGGTCTAGCATTCCACTCCCTAAGCCCAGAGGTTGCTGTGAAAATGGGAGCTTTACTCACAGCAAACCTAGCATCCTTGAGACACTGGGAAGAACTCAAAAGTTTCCAAGAAAAGGGTGTATACAGAAACAATCATGTCAATCATTCCATGGGATTCCTGAACTCTGAGTTAGAACCATAAGGAACAGGGCAAGCTTTCCTGCCTAAAGGACTTCCTGCTGCTCCACTGAAGTCTAGAAAAAAATCCTCAATGGCATGTGCCCATATCAAGACTTGTCACAGGCTAAGAAGAGCTAAGACATGCAAGACAAGCACCATCATCTCCTCAGCAGCTATACTTACTCAGCATCCACCATGCATGAAAACCCTTGGCCTCTCCCATGCCTCATCTTATTGAATGCAATCCTCTAATAATCCTATGAGTCTGATACAGTGATTATTTTACTTTAAAACTGTAGGGATTGGATGCTAGAAGTGTTAAGTGACCACTGGAGTCAGCTACACAATTAGGAAACAATGGATAAGGGTCCTGACTCACTGTTGAATTCGCTGGAGACAGGTTTGCTGGACATCTGCTCTGACGGAGATACTCAAATGATAATGGAACCAAGCTAGCCATTATCCTCCTAGAGCTGATGCTCCTGAGGGAGGCATAAGAGATAATGAAGGTCAACTGGTCAACTTTCCACTAGAGATGTGGGTGGCCATGTCTACAGAGCCAGAGAACTCATCTCTGAAGAAGTAAAAAATAACTCCAGTGAACACAGGAAAGGCAGGGCCCTGAAAAGGAACTGAACATAGGGTCTGGCATGGCGAAGACCAGGACTTCAGATAAAGACCAAGCCTGTGATCCTCTCCTCCACTCCAAGCCTCTCTGCCATTTCATCTTAGCCCTTCAAGACATGAAGGACCCTTGAACTGAGGTGTTAAGGATTCCACATAAATATTCCTTCAGGTCCATGGCTGTGTTGCCATCGTGGATGGCTACTTGAGTAGAGACTGAGACCTCCCCTGGCTCCTTTTGGTTTTATCTCCTTTAGAGAATAGCACACATTTATGAACTTGTTGTAACATACCATAATAGCAGAAAAGAAAGAAATCATCCCACTGTGTGTTCCTGGGCGCCTCACTAATAGGAAGGTTTCTCCAGCAGATAACCATCCTCTGCAAGGTATTCTGCACCATACATCAAAGTTGAAGAGGAAGAGAGACAGAGAGGACGTGGGCATGTTCTCAGGAAAACACACATTCTGTGCAGCAAGGTAAACCCACGGAGACTAATGTGGGCTCCTGCAGCACCACCCTAGGCTCTCTAATAAATGACTGATTCTCCAAAGAGCCACTGTTTCATGCCCAGAAACTACAAGTCAACCTTTCCCTGCATACACACTACCACGTGCAGACCTTAAGAGACATTTGTAGTTCTTAGTCAAGGGGACTGTCTTCCTTCTGTGCAAATAAAAACTAGAAATCTTTGTGCTCTTTTCCACTTTGCAAATTACATAACTAGGTACAGTTAATCCTTCTACTAAATATGTGATATCATCATACATACTACTATGGAAAATGGCTGACACCCAGGTGAACTTAAAAACAAGAGTACTCTACAGATGATAAGTGTTTGTCAGGCTGACCTCAGGGATACAGTCGTCATGGGTCACCACCCTCACGATGTCGTCCAGGGGCAAGAGAGAATTACACTTGATTTCAGTGTAGACATTCTTCCCCTCAGTACATGCTGCCAGCAACTCCACAAGGGTGATATGGTAGGCCAGGGGACCACGCTCATCCCCGCGAGCTCTCTCGGAGCACATCATGTTGAGGAGGATGGGGAATGATGCTCTATCGTTGTAAAATATCAGCACATCTTCACCCCCATTAATCAACTGAAATGAAGAAAAGAGACTCTCCAGAGAAGGTTTCCAAAAGCTTGACCTACCTGAAGACCCACAGATTTCGGTTTACAAACAGAAACAAGTACAAAAATACTGCAAAAGCAGAGCTTCATCAAGACAGGAGGAAGGAAAGGTCAAAATCAAGCGCCAAGTGACCAGCTACTGATGCTGCTGAAACCAGGCAGGAGATATGAGAGCAGCAATGGGACAAGAATCAAAGAGCACAGAGCCAGGCCTGGGGACGCAGACCTGTAATCCCAGCACCAGGGAAGCCAAACATCTGAGTTCTTGAGTCTGTTTTCACTAAAGTAGTAAAGTGAGGGACTGGAGAGATGACTTAGCAGTTAGGATCTTTCCCTGCTCCTGCAGAGGACCAGGGGATCCAACACCCTCTTCTGGCCTCTTCAGGCAGTGCACTCACATGCACACACCCACAGATAGACACACTTACATACACATTAAATATAAAATGAATCATAGAAAAGTATTCACATCAGTAATTAAGTAAGCAATTTTTTACATTGCTTCAAGTACTTACAACTTTATAAAACTCCTCATTTAATGGGAAGGCACCAGAGAACAGAACAGAGAGCTGAGGTGGTAAAGAAATGACAGTGGGACACATAGGACAAGACTGCTCCTCATTCTTTGGTGTATGCTTCTGGCACTCAAGATGTAGCAAATTCTATTTACCATGCTGCTATCTATTATCTATTACTGGTGCCAATTTTCTAACCCTGATATGAGATATTTGGTCAGGTTATGAATGATAAATTTTTATTTAGTTATTATATTTAAATTGGTAACATTTAAATCAATAAGCCAGTTAACTCACTGGCTCACTTTGATAGTCCTGTTGCAAAGGAATGTATGTATCCAAATATGGTTATGTGTAGACAGAAGTTTTCCTGTGTCCTGCCTGGTCCTGCTGCTAGGACCCAAATAAACACACAGAGGCTTATATTAATTACAAACTTATGGCCTATGGCTCACGCTTTTTGCTAGCCAGTTTTTTCATCTTAAATTAATCCATTTCTATTAATCTATGTATTGCCACGTGGCCATGGTGTTACCGGTCTGCTGGCATGTTTCTCCTTTCCAAGCCTTACACACATTGTAAACCGTTTAGAGGTCTATTCAATCTGAATCTGTCTTATTGTGTATCTGTAATCCTTTTCTGACCAGGAGAGACTTCCATGGGAGTCTGCTTAAGGAGTATTAGGGAATTTATTAGGATATAAATTGAGGAAATACACTCACGAATACAGAACCAAGTAGACAGCTGAAGTCAATCTCTGATCTGACCAGGAGCAAATCACTTGGCAGTCTGATCACACCAGGAAGCAGGAAGCAGGAAGCAGGGGCCTCATGACCCTTCTTCCTTTCTTTCTAAGAGGTCATGAACTATGGCAAGAAGCACCACCTCCTTCAGACTGTATAGTCCAAGGTCATGGGAGGAGCAACCACTATTACAGTTATGTATGATACCACAAATATTTCCTTATACACAGAAGCATTTCCTTTGATAAGTGCCAAAGGAAGGGCCTATGCATTTGTGTCACAATGTTCTTTTCATTGTTTATTGACAACAATTCATATGTAAAAGTTCAAGGCCTTAGGCTGGATTACTTTTTAAGATTTCTGGGTGGCACATGAAATCAACATGGAGACATCTCTCATTTCAAACTGAAAAGCATATGGAGATGAGAATTTCCCCAGACCAACATAATCCCCCAGGTAACTAACTGCCTTGCAACTGTGGGTAAAGTTGCTTTGATATACAGCCCACCAGCCAGAAACTGGTCACCAGTTCTCCAAAGGAGCACCTTTGTGTCCCTAGTGAGCAGCTAACCCACCTCCTCTTCCGAAGTATTTCATTCACTTTTCTTAAGTTCTTACCTTATTTAAAATACCCAATTCCTACTGCTCTAATAAAGCCCTGACAACCATTTTTTTTATTAACTCATGTCTTGTTCTTCAAAACTATTACAAACAGTGGCAGAGAACACCCATCCTGTAATTCAGAAAGAGAGCAGGAACCATCAGAGCTCAATTGCTGTTATGTTACTAAAATTTTTTAAATAGAAAAAGATCTAGTTAATTCCAAATAATCCTGTGATCTCATAAGATTTCACCCATTGAAGGAGCTGGAGTGGTGGCTCAATGGTTAAAAGCACTTGTTGCTCTTGCAAAGAACCCAGGTTCAATTCCCAGCACCCACACCAAGGTCATAAGTATGTGTTACTCCAGTTCCAGGGGATCTAACTTCCTCTACTGGCCTCCACAGGCACCTACATGCACATGGTGCACATACAGACATGCACACACACACATACATAATTTTTTTAAGTTAAAAAATTACCCATTATTTAACAGACACAAATTCAGTACAGAACAAAAAGAAAACTCTTAAGGAAATCCTGAAGTCAGGTTGTCCTGTGTTACTTTGCCACACCAGTGCAAACCTATTGGTTCCTCGGTAGTCAGAGCAAAACCAACCACCTCGGAAGTCTTTCCCTGTGCTGAGCCGATGAGGCTTAACTGAGCACAACTGATGTGAAGCTGGTCAGACACAGACTGAAAACCTACCTCAGTCATCACCATATCCTGGCATTTCTTCACATATTTGCCATCTGCTTTCACGATTGTCTGCAGGAACCTCAGGTACTCCACATGGCGGCCATGCGTCTCGATACAATGCACGAAGTGTTGGACGACCCTCTCGCTGATCTCGTTGCACAGATGATAATTGTTCATGAAGATGTGCCGCATGGTTTCTGCTTCCAGGAGCTGAGCAGAGGAGCACACTGTTGTGACCGTGAAGAGGTCACTGTTCTATCCTACAGCTCTTATGTTCCCTGACTGCAATGGGCCCCATGTTTTATGTGACGCCATCATGAATTGCCAGTGCCTGTGTTCTGAAGTGCAGTCATTAACCACTAAAAGAAATGTCCCTCACAATGGGATTTAGCTGGAGAAAGGTCCTTAGCAAATGCATTGGCAACAACTTGAGGATACTTCATTCATTATTCCAACTTGGCTCTTTCTTAAGATCTGCTAATAAATGTTTTTGTTTATCATTTTGTGAGGGTATGGTATAAGCAGGCATGCTATATGTACATGAATGGTGAGGGGTACATGTGGAGTACATGTACATGCAGGGCCAGAGCAGGATCTGCGTGCTCCTCTATCACTCTACATCTTAGTTCCTTGAGGTGGAGTCTATCACTGAACCTGAAACTTATCCCAGTTATGCTGACTGGCCAGCAGGCTCCTATGGTCCTCCTGTCTCTGCCTTCAATACTGATATTACAGGCACATAAGCCCATACCTGGCTTTTATGTGGGTACTGGGGATCTGAACTCATTCAGCCTCAATACTTTTTAACAAATCACTCTTAATGTATCCTTTGAATATTTGGCTCTTGTGTGTTTGGTTTGGGTTTGGGTTTTGTGGTGCTGGGTCCTGAACATGCTAGGCAAGCTGTCAACCACTGAGCTATACCCTAGCTCCCATATTTAGCTTCATATGGTACCATCAAGTTAGTTCTTGATTTAATCATTTAATTTGATTTGATAATTCAATTCTAACATTAAATTATGTTATAAATGAAACTGCCATTGGCATATAAAATTTGTCTAAATTACTTTAAGAGTTTCTTCTATGGAAATATTAAATTTATGGAGTGAATCTTAATAAGGAAAAACGATGTACAAAGGTTAATAAAATTCTATTCACAGTGCAGTAAATCTGATGCACACTCTGCTGAGTGTTAGGGGTCACCACAACACTTACTCCAGGAGTTAGAAACAAACTGAGATGTTTGTGAAGGAGAACTTGATTCTGTGGATTCCCTCGGCAGAAGTTCTGGAGGAAGGTGTGGGCTAAATCCATCACCTCGTTCATCTTCTCGTCATTCTGTAGGAGAAAGGGCAGCACACAACCCTGAGAATCAGAGGCAGATCACACAAAAACCACATCCCTCCACCATGGATGCTTGCCTCCATGGCTCTGCTCCTGCTCTCCTTCCCCAACACCCTCTGTGTCTCTATACCCTTCCACACCCTCTGTGTCTCTAAACTCTAAACCCTTCCACACCCTCTGTGTCTCTATACCCTTCCACACCCTCTGTGTCTCTAAACCCTTCCACACCCTCTGTGTCTCTATACCCTTCCACACCCTCTGTGTCTCCATATCCTTCCACACCCTCTGTGTCTCTAAACCCTTCCATACTCTTGTCCCTTCATTCTTGTGTTCTCAACCTTTCTCTCCTCTTTATTTTTCCTGTCTGTCTGCTTCATTCTTTCCATTCTCTCCTGTTCCACAGCCCATCTTTCTCCCAGACTTTCTGATTGCCCACCAATGCCTACGCTAACAAAAATGTAAATTAAAAGCCAGATGAAGGATGGGGTATTTTCAATGGGACCTCAGTGCATAGGAAACACAGAAAGAAGTCAGGACACTGGGCACTGCATGGGGTTGGGGGATCCTCTTAAACAATTAAGGGGAGAAAAATCGTTTACAACTTGGTGATACATTTTAAGTACCACAGAATTGAAGGGGGACAGTAAGAGGGGCAAACCTTTTCATAGGGGATCTGCAGAAGGTCCAGCACAACCGAGTGAGCCCCCATGTTCTTCAGTAGCCGCTGGTGCTGGTTGCGACATTTCTTGTTCTGCACACAGAGCTTACTCAGCCTAATCAAGATCTTTAAAAAGATGAATCACTGCATTAGACACAGTGACGTCACACACAGCACGCACAGTGACGTCACACACAGCACACACAGCCACATCACACACAGTGATATAACACAAGTCATGTGACGCACAGCAACAACGCACAGCAACATAACACAGCAATTTCACACACAGCAACATCATACACAGCCACGTCACACACAGCAACATCACACAGTGATGTCACGCACAGTGATGTCACACACAATGAAGTAACACATGGTGATGTAACAAAGCAACATAACACACAGCGACTTAATGCACAGTGACATCACACACAGCGATGTGACACACATATGACAAAAACATCCATGTGTGAACATGCAGAGAGAAAGCGCTCCTGTCTGCTGACCTCCTTGACGATCCGGTAGTTGTTACCCTTGTTGCTATCGATTTGTGGTGTCTTCGTGCCATCCTGCACCGGACTCAAGAGGTTGGATTCCTAAAAGCAACAGCAATGCCTGTTTTATGTTTGTAATGAACTTACTACTTTTACAATAAAAATATACTTTACAGGTTTTTTTAAAAAAAAACAGTTATCTGGCCTAACTTTTATACTTTTTTTCAATCAAAATTTTCTCAGCTTGAATGAGACATACACACTACTATAACCTCATAAAAACCAAGCTGCAAGGTGAGTAGCATTGCTGAGCATTAATGAGGGAAATTAAAATAAAAGGCTGTTGTACATATTGCTAGTGTATAAATATATGTATACTGCAGACATCCCATAGGTTTGAATGAGGGGAAACAGTCAAAATCAAGGGCATACAAGTCATAATTCATCAAAGATGAGACGTGAGGAAATGATAAACAAAGGAGCAGGCACAACATTGAGATACATCTCAGGGAAGAAAAGGCCAGCTTAACCCCGGATGCTCGGCCAGGTTACCATGACATCCTTAAGAGTCAAACTTGGAATAGATCAAGTGTGTGCAGGAAAATGAAGAAAGAAAAATAGAAATTAAATTAAAAATGTTTCAAATTACTGCATTCATAAGACTTATAGAGAATTCTGAGACACCAAAAATAAGTAATTATAGTAACCATTATCTAATACATCACATTAAGAAAAAAATCTGGGGCACATACATGTGTTAAATATCACCCATTGGAATCACCATATAAAAAGAACCTATTATCAATGCTTGCACATAGAAAGAACATTTGTAAGCCTCACTATGTGCCTACACTAGCCTACTGTGAGCACCTCTAAGAAAAATAAAAGATCCTTTCTTCTGACCCGAAAACTGCAGCCACCTAAGAAAGCATAAAATGAGAAATCAGAGGTGTCAACTGAACATGTCTTGCTATCCAGGGAGGGAGAAAGAGCAGCCATGGCTTCAGGAAGTGGATTAGAGGAGCTCATCTACGTTGAGATCTTCAAGGTGAACACCATCTGGCTGAGTATAAGGGGTGCATGGGTGGGCAGGGGGAGATGTTTCCAGAGAAGTCAGCAGTGCCGTTAGTGAGAGAAGCTGGAACACTCCATGGAAAGTGATAAGAACTGACCTACAGAATGCACAGAACTGCACTTGGGATCAATGTCAAGTTCAAATTGGGTCAGAAACACAGTAACCTCCTGAATGGTGGTAGTGTCGGGCTCCCTTATTTAGTGGGGACTGCAATCTAAGCTCAGGAAAAGTAATAGAGATACATGAGGCCAATTAATGTCGTTTCATTTGTCCCAAGCTGTCCTTCTTAAGGTGCTCAACTGAGAAATGAAAGATGCTTTCCCTGTTAGTCAAAGGAAGTGGGTGAAAGCTCTGTGCCACAAGAGGTGCGTCAGTTTGAGGCCAGTGCTGCTCATCAGCTTTACATTTCTCCTTTGCTTCCTTCCTGGCAAACACTGTAGTATGTTCCCATTCTTGTTAAATGTGGTTCTCCATGCTTCACCATGACACCCTGCTCCTCACGACTGACCTCTCTCTACCTCTTCAGCACCTGTCTCTTTGACTCCAAACAGCTGGGGTCACAAATGACAGAAGAGACTGACTGACACAGAACTCCTTCGGGTTTTGGACAGGTGAGTTGGTGCTGAATCATCAGCTGTCACCATGACTCCAGGAGGATGGGAGGTCAGCCCAGTCCCAGGTAAAGAGAGGGGACACATGAGACACTGTCAGCCAGTCAAGAGTCCAAGAAGAGACTAAAACCAGTCCTGCCTTGTTGGGGAGGCCGGTGCGGAGAGCAGGTAGAGCAAGTAACTAGCTCCATAGGACACTCAGATAGAGACTCCGACCAGAAAGTTTCCAGTTCCTATCAAAAAGGATTCATGGGTGAGAAGCAAACCGTGCAAATTCTAGAATTGTAATTCAATTTATTTTTTCTAAGCTCAGCATCCTATAATTTCAGCACAATATAAATGGGTAATCTAGAGTACAAAAAAGGGAGATTAAGGCAAGCGTGGGCTACTTGCAATCATATCTCAAAAAAAACAAAAACAAAAACAAAACAAAATACCAGATTCCCTCTTCTAATCACAAAAGTGGAGGCTGTATTTTCATAAAGCCATTTCATGTGGACGAACAGCTCATATGTACCACAAACTTATATTAAGATCTGAAGCTGTGAGCAGGTCTAAAGGACGTCAAAGCGTCTCTCGCTGAGTCTGTCAACATTAGAGAAAATAGCTAAAATAAGAAGCAAAGCCTGGCAGACAATGACCTCAGGAAAAAGCAACCTTGGGCTGGGGGTACAGGCCATTGGCAGACCACTCGCCTGGAGTATACATGGTCCTGAGTTCAAATCCCAGCACCGATAAAAAGGGGGAAAAGAAAAGTAAGCCTGGACAAAGAATTACAAAAGATTATGCTCTTTGGTCCAACACAAAGGAAGAGACAGAAAAGCGTTAAACTCTGTGGAGAAATTATAAAGAATAATTATTTTAATTTAAAGTTGCCAGCAGTCAACAAAAGGAGGAAACACTAACTTATTTTCTGAAATTAAAAAGGATTGTTTATTGAATTCTCCAGTGTAACTAAGCTGAACAAAAAAATTAACCCACAGAACATCTGGATAATTCCAAGGCAGGGATCAGGGAATTAAGAAATATGCAAACTATGCAGCATGTAAGTACAGTTCGGTTTGGTTTTTTATTCTGAAAAGGCTTTAAATAGAGATGTTTCAAGATTTTGCCTCCCTAGAGAGCAGAAATTGATAGTGTTTATTATATTCTACACATTAGACCCAGGTCAGTGGTCAAATCCACAAAGCCCTAAATTTATTCTAATGACAAAATATTGGAAAACTAGAAAGTGTATTACCTCTGCAACATCCCAGCACTGAGCAGGCCTGGGAAAGCTGGGGGTGGAGCTGTGCTTACAGCACAAATCCAAAGGACACTTTGACACCAGTCATGAAGGACTAACATGGTATCCTGCTGCTTTTACCATCAGCTACACAACCAAAATTTACTTCTTCTAGGTGAGTTTTAAAAAAAAAACCAAAAAACAAACAAACAAACAACAAAAAAAAAAACTAAGCTAGCTGATCTCACAGGGTTAGCTGTATTGTAATCACACACTACATGATCATACTATAAGCCAGGGCTTCAGAATCAGAATAGGAACAGTCTTCTTGGAAGAGACATAGAGTGAGTCCTGCTCAAAACTCAAGTTCATCACAGTTCTTTTTCCTTTTTCCTTAAAAAAGCATGTGTGTGTGTGTGTGTGTGTGTGCATGCGTGCGTGCATGTGCGTCTGTCTGTGTGTGCCTGTACACACATGAGGGGGAGAAGGAAGGAGGAAGGGAAGGGAGGAAGAGGGGAAGAGAGGGGAGAGAGAGAGAGACAGACAGACAGAGAGACAGAGAGACAGAGAGACAGAGAGAATGGCATTCATTGATGGTAATCCAGCATCTAAAATCTAAGCAGGAGGCACCCCACTTTTAAAAGCAGAACTACCCATATCCTACCACAGAGAGCTATGAGGCACCCACGACAGAGGATGAAAATAGCTCAATGAAGGCCTTCTCCTTGTTCCATCCCACCAGTTCCAGGAGTTGAGCCTCAGCAGAGCGGTTCAGTCGGAAAGCCTCCTGCTCACCACCTGTCTCCGAAGCCCCCCTTTAATGAACCACTCTTTTAACACAGTGAGCAGCACATTAACCAGCCAGCTTCACCCCAATTTTCATGGCAAATGTCTGCTCCCCTCCCCTGTACTCCTACAGACCATGTAGGGAAAATAGTAATGGCCAGTCTTTAAGATTTTGCTAGTCAATCTGATTTCAGTTTAGGTGGCTCTCAGAAAAAATGTCCCCCTCACCACCACTGCTGCACACATACTTCAGATAACGGAATGATAACTCCCTGCAGGGTGATAATGCACTCCGCCCCCATCCTTTAGGGCAATGCCAGCTAATTAGGAAGACATCTGGCAAGTTACAGAATGAGCAAAATCCACAGGTAAATATAACTGACCTTGCACCTAACATTAATTTGGACCATTGTGGAGTCTTGGGTGACAGTTTCTGCTTCCCTAAAAGATATGTAAGACTATTTGAAGGCTTGAACTAGGATCCACAATGGGTTCATGAGGCCGTGTGCCCTACAGCTAGCAGACACCATGCTTCCAGGTTCCCTTCAACACAGACCCAAATCCTTCCCCACATTTCCTTGTCTCTCCATTACACTGACAAAGTAACAAAAAGTGTGTCCTGGACAGCTTCTTTTTCCTTGGACTTTAGGAAATATGAGGAATATGTTTGATTTATAGACTTTTGTTTGTTTTAGACAGGATTTTGTGTTTCCCAGGTTGGCTTCAAACTTCCTAGGTAGCCAAAGATGACCCTGAACTATCCTCCTGACTCACCCCTGAGTGCTGGGATTACAGGCTTGTGCCACCATACTCCGTTTAAGTAGTTGAACACTGAACTAATCTGGGTGCATTTCCTCTATCAGACTAAGGGGCCACCATGCTTCCAGAAAATAGTAGCTGGATTCATCGACCCCAGTTTGAACTCTAAAATTGGAACCTTCTATATCAGTGGTTCTCAACCTTTTTAATGCTGCCACCCTTTAATACAGTTCCTTGTGTGATGGTGACACCGAACCATAAAATCATTTTGTGGCTACTTCATAACTCTAATTTTGTTACTGTTATGAATTGTGATGTAGATGTCTGTGTTTTCCAATGGTCCTAGGTGACATCTGTGAAAGGGTCATTTGACCCCAAAGGGGTTGAGAACCACTGTTCTAGAGGCAACATCTTCCTTGGAATCTTGGGAAAGTCAACATAAGAAGGACCTTAAATACCTGGTCAAACAATCAGAGAAGTCAAGTTTATTCTCTGTCCCTCCCTTACTGACAAGTCATGCCTTGTGTCTCTCTTTGTTTGAGCCCAGAGATCTTTGTTTCTACCCTAGTAAACTCCAGATGAGAATTCTATCCTTCCATGGTTCTGAGATTGTGCCCAAGATAGAATGTAAGACATCTGCTGGGTCTGTAGACTCCTATTGCTTCTGGGCTTCTGTGGTGGATATCCTTTATCAGGGATAAAAGGCATCAACTGGGATATACATTAATCACCTACAGTAAGTTCTGTTATAAACCTAATTGCCATAAGGGATGTTTCCCAATAGCCTGTTAACTCAAATCAAAAGACACACACTCTCACACACTTTCTAAGGAGGCAAATACAGCTCTACAGAAACCAAATGATAAAAAATAATAATAGTATGAAATTGTGTGGCTTTGGGTTTCTTCAAAGCTGTTCTAGGGCCTCTGGTGCCATTATCAAGGCTGAATGCTATGTGGACATTCCCAACATGGTTGTCTGAAAGAAAATGGCCCCCAAAGGGAGTGGCACTATTAGGAAGTTTAGCCTTGTTGGAGAAAGTGTGTCACTGTTGGGGCAGGCTTTGAGGCCTCTTTGGCTCAAATTTTCCTCAGTGTGACTATCAGTCAGCTTCCTGTTATCTGCAAAATACAGCACTCTCAGCTCTAGGACCATGTCTGCCTGCACACTGTCATGCTCCCCATAATGATGATAATGGACTGAAACTCTAAAACTGTGAGTGAGCCACCCAATTAAATGTTTTCTTTATAAGAGTTGCCATGGTCATGATGTCTCTTCATAGCAATAGAAAACCCTAACTAAGACACCCACTAATTTCACTAATGTTTCATCTGCTCATGTGAGCTACAAAACCACCTTCAAAGCTTGTGAGAACAGCTGAGGGGCTGGAACTCTGAGTTCAAGGTAGGGTGGGTTGTAACCATAGGAGCAATCCTAATAGTCTTTGGATCCCGTGGTTCAACTGTCTTAACATTATCTCTTTCCATTTAGAGTCAGTTCACCCTCAAGTGGTTCATCACAGTCTACACCTTCTATCTGGGTTCCCTGAGGTCTCCAGAAGTTGAAAGTCTGCAGAGTAAAGACTCCAAACTCACCTAAACCCAAATTAAAGCCAAAGCAGCAAGATCAGCTCAGTGTCAACTAAACAGTCTTAGGGTTTCAAAACAGCAGCAGCTTGTAAAACCACCAACTGGAGCCACAGGACAGTAGACACCTCAGAATAGTACCTGAGTCATATCTCCAGCCCTGGGAGAAGCTATGACATCCTGAACAACCCAGAAGGTCATTATTAGATAACTATCCAACCCTAGCTCTGAGATCTCTACACCTTACGAGTTTAGTGCATACTAGAGGACTTTCTGAGAAAAAATAAAGACATGCCTGCTCAAAAAGTTAAACAAAACAGGTCCCTGAAACAAGACAGAGTCCCCAAGGAAAACTATCTGTCCTAGAAATTTGAGAAATAGTACAAAGCCCAGCTTAAATGTAGATCAGCCCAATGGAGCCTGACTCCAGTCCTCTTGCCCCTGGAAAGCACACTGTACTGTACCATCAGCTCTGCCTCTCTTCTATGCTAAAAAACACCTGTGCATTAAAGCACTCACAGAACTGAAAGACAGCACCACAGTGGGCAGGATGAGCCCACAGCATCCCTGACACACAAAGGATGGCTCTTGGAGGAAGAGGGATTGTAAGCTAAGCATCAGCAAGAGGCGATGAGCCCTTCCTCTAAAGGCAACACGGAAGTGCTGAGTACTCTGCTGGACAGAACAGATCTGATTTCCAAGGAACTGCTCTCCCCATCCACACAAAAACTTTTTAAAGGACACATTGACAATGGAGTGTCTCTGTGGAGATGCCCAGACAGGACCCTACAGTTGTCAACAACTGCCTCTGGGTGTACCTGGTCAGAACAGCAATGGGCCCATGGAAAACAGGATTGCTGCTGCTTCAGGCTTAGTCACAGGTCCCTCAAGAAGCTGGGAAAAGAGAGGGACAGTCACCCAAAGGATGCCAGCCCCTTGTCTAGACTACCAGACTGCACCTGCGAGGATACTGTCCAGTTCACTCCATTGCCTGGACCACACACTCACCAAAAGAACAACAACAAACATTTGGAAGCAAAAGAACAGACAGGGATCCATACTGGGTGAGTATTAAAAAGATCTAACCAAAAAACCTGAAAAAAGAAAATATTCCCCTAGTCAAAAACAAGATAGACTTAAATATCAGACTTAAACTCACTATGTGGATAATTTCTTACAAAAAGCTGGAAGCTTGGTATAATAGCATGCCTGTAATCCCAGGATGGGGAGGCAGAGACAGTATACACACTCGCATGCATACACACTCATACACACACTCTCTCTCTCATACACACACACACACACACACACACACACTCATACACATACACACACACTGTCATATACATACACATACATACACACACATACACACACATAATGTTTTAAAGTAAAAGGAAACTACACAGATGCATAGAAAGAAATGAGTAAAAAATAGAGAAACAACGTCATGGTGGGAATAATCAACAATGAAATAAACCTAATGGGGCCTTTTCTCTGGAACACCTCAATGCCCCGTGACCTGCTTCATGGACTAAATAAAGATGGTGAGCAGGAAGGGCAATCCTGACTTAACCCACTCAGGGACCATGTCCTGACTTAATCTCCCTTCTAAATTTAGAAGACACATGTTTGAAGGTGATAGTTAGTAATTGTGCTAACCCAGTTGACATCTTGTCCTCTAGCCTGTAGACCTTCGGAAATGACAGCAGCATCCACAGCTCCAGAACACACCTTGGATAAAGAGAAGGGAATGCTGGAGCACACAGCAGCATGGCTTACAGACATGTGGAAGCTCTCCCCTTCTCTGTGGTCCTTAGAGATCAGCTCCAGCAATGGGAGCATTTGGAGTCCTATTCTGAACTTTGATATTCCCAAGGACACAAAGATAAGGTATTTTACATTCTGCCTACAGTGATACCCACCAAATCAATCTTTTTTGTTTAAATTTTGTTGAACTCTTTCATTTAATGGAGGATGAAGGGCTACTTTCAACTAGGAAAGTTCACTTTCACCTCTGCTAAACTTCACTTTGATGAGAAGTTGTACTAGTATTTTATCAGATTGAAAAAATAAGATAAACATCTTTTTAAATGTAATAGATTCAACATAAATCACAGAGAAAAACAAGCATGTGCCAATATAAGGGTTTTTTCCCCAAGCTCTTAAAGGGCCTGTGTGTCAGCACACAGTGAGAACCTAAACTGTGGGCTTAAAAGTAGGAGTGTGGCCGGGCGTTGGTGGTGCATGCCTTTAATCTCAGCACTCAGGAGGCAGAGGCAGGTGGATCTTTGTGAGTTCGAGGCCAGCCTGGTCTACAGAGCGAGATCCAGGAAAGGCGCAAAGCTACACAGAGAAACTCTGTCTTGAAAAACAAAAAACAAAACAAAACAAAAAAAAGTAGGAGTGTGAATATGTTTAATCAGAACTACTTACAAAATAAAATAATCAGATAAAAATTGAAACTTTCAGTTATTAAAGACATTTTTATTACATAAATGAAGCCCAGGATTCATGCTATATGGTTCTCTAACATTTATGCAGCTGAGAGCCTGGTCATTCTGATTTGCTCAGAACAATACCAAAGGAGTGTTTACGGCCTCTGTGAAACACAGAGACACAAAAGGTTATTATGCCCACAGTCTGCTGGAGTACATGCTGCCCGTTATTGGCTATTTCCACTGACACCGGAATGGATTTCACCCAGTCTGTTACCACTGTCCTTGGCTGCGGGTTCACTCACAACGTAGATTATTTGTCTGTGTGTGAGTTAACATTGTTGTTTCTCAGATTTCTTCTCTCCTCTCCTAAAATTTCCCCATCATAAATGGGTGCTCCAGGCTTCTCCGCCCACCCATCTGCCTGTTTCCATCACCTCCTACCCTGTGCATTCATAGGCTCACGCCTAGTCTGGTGCAAAAGGCTCCTAGATGCCTCCCACCTTGGTCCTGGTTCTTCTGAGGCATCTGGATCCTTCTGAAGCATTCTGGAATCTTCTTGCTCCTTCCTTGGAACTCTTCAGGGTCTCCCAACTCCCAGCCACTTCTAATACAAATCACTGATACCTGCTTAGTACTCCTGAGTACAAAGCAAGTCTATGCTACGTGTGTGGACTTTTTCCGCACTGTTTGATAGGCGTTCATTTCTGCAGAGCAAGAGCCGTATCTGGAATATTAGATTGGGTCCAGACCTCAAGTTTTAGGAAAGGAAATGAGAAATTCCTGTGTGTGCCAAGGGGGTGAGCATACTAGGCAGACAGTTTGAGAGAAAGACTCTGAAAAGAGGCTCAGCTGTGGTCCACATGGTCCATAGCCAACATCAGTGCAGACATCAGCAAGATGGACACAGGGAATGAAAACACAGAAGAGCTGACTGTTGTTGACAACTGTCAGGCAGAACATGATACCCCTCTAGACAACACCCAAAGGGAACAGAGAAAATATTTAAGAGGCCTCTTTTCAGTAGGAAGCCAAAAACCATGAATGTTTATAAGATTTTCAGAGCAGTAAGAAGCCCTAGGTTCGCTGATGTCCCATGCCGGCAACCCAGAGTCTGAATGTTAATATGGGGGGTGGGGAGAGGGAGGGAGGGGGCAAGCCTGGTTCTGGCCAGAAGCCACTGAGTCACAAACATCAACGGGAGACCCCACAGTAGTGAGTCAGTGAAACAGCCCACGGGAAGGACAAAGGGCACACCCACAGCTTGGCTTTTGTTCTGGCCAGAGTCTAAGGGGGTGCCTCCTCAAGCTCCTGAACACAAAGAGACCCACTTCAAGATCTGGGACCAGAATTCCCATTCATAAAGAAGGTCCCCAGAGTCCCAAACCAAAGTCTGTATTTAATGTGGTTACAAAACAAAACTTCTTTAGATCAAAGTCAGGCTTCAGAGGAATTTCACATAGAATGTACCTTCATAATAACAATAAAACTACCCTACTAAGGGCCTGAATAAACCCACCTCAAGAGCTTCTGCAGGAACACGCCTTCCTACAAAGAAGCTAGATTCTACATATAAAGATATTTTACAACATTTCTGGGCTCTGGGACAACTCATGCCCCCTCCATTTCCTAAGCAAGAGCCATTATCAGAGGACCCCAATCTACAGGTTATGAACTGACCACCCAGAAGGCAAATGCCAACACTAGCTTTGCAGCCCAGGCCCCCAGGCTCTGATGTTGGAGGCTCTAAACACAAGATGCCTGTCTTGAGACAGGCTAGCAGCTAGGGATCTCTGTGGGCTCAGACTAGCAGCGCCCCCTGGTGACAGTCTGGGGCAACTACAGTTGTCCAAAGCCGGAAAGCACCTTCTTAAATCTACATCCATCTATGGGATGTCAAAACATACAGGCTCAAAATCTACAAGCAAATAGCCATAATATCTCACAACAAAAAAGACGTCCTTAGCTGTATATGTACTCAGAGAAAAACAGTAGAACTCCCACACACAGACTACTACAGAGATAAATGTGATCTGTCTATATGGAATTACGGGGAAATGTCACAAATATATTAAGTCAAAGACGACCATTGTTATGTGATCCAACCACACTGCATCCTGCAAAAGATGACACTTTAGCGTCTCCAGGGACTCCACGGAGAGAGGTGGATGGGTGAAGTGCAGGACTGTCAGGACAGTGGCTTTGCTCGGCAGATGTTGTAGGTGACATTATTCATTTTTTCAGAACCATGCGTATTGTGTGCTGCAGAGACTGTGAACCATCAATAAAGCAAGGCAGGAAGTACATGAGAACCCTGTGTTATTCATGTGGAATTTCTCTCTAAACCCCAAACTGTTCTGAAAATGCAGTCTGTAAAGAAAATACAAGAACTCATAATCAGAGATGAGCAGAAATATAATGAAATAAGCATTCCTAAGAAATTTCCAAATGGAGCTGGAGAGATGGCTCGGTAGTTAAGAGCTCTGGTTACCCTTGCAGAGGACCCGGTTCAGTTCCCAGCACCCACACAGCAGCTCACAACCACCTGTAACTCCAGTTCGAGGGGCACACATGGGGTATGCAGACACACATGTAGGCAAAAGACATCTTCACATAAAAAGCAAATCTTAAAAAATAAAAATTTTATAAATTAGAGAAGCGACTCCCAGCTCCCTCATGTCGAGAAGCAGTACACACAGACTATCAAGTAGACATGAGCCTGAGAATTTAAAAAGCAGTAACATGTGATGAAAACCACCAAACAAATGCAAAAAAGTCCATTTTCAGTTACGAAAAAGCATAATTGGCCAAAGTTAAATTTCCAGCTGGTAAACTTCAAATAAGATGTGGGGGAAACGCACATGCATGAGTTTAAATGAATTTTCATGTTTACTGCAAGGTAACAGGCTTGGGGAAAGATGAAACAAGAACTAACAGATCTGTGTTTACGTCCATGTATTAGCAACAGGTACACTAATAACAAACTAAAGCTTGATATAGACTTAGCTGGAGTCTCAAAATTAAAATACAACTGTTTAACACACAGCAAACCTCTTCACAGCCGCAATGTGGGCAGAAGACACGGATGTACACAAGGAAGCCAAGGCCGTGTCTGGAATCGTCTCTATTGCTCTCGACCTTATTCACTGAGGCAGGGTCTGTCAGTCCAACCCACAGCTCATCTGTATGGCTAGCCTGGCTAGCCAGCTTGCTCTGGGGCCTCCCCATCTCTGCCTTTTGATACTGGAATTACAGGCCACCTGCTGTGCTCCCACAGCTTTTACATAGTCTAGACATCCAGACTCCTAGCCCTCACATTGTGTGGCAAGTGTGTTAACCACTAAGCCACCTCCACAATCCAGCATGATTATCTGGTACCTGTGAACAAACAGGAACTCATTACCTGCCTAAACAGATCTTAGCTTTATCTAAACTGAAGAAGTAAGGTGACAAATAAAAAAGAAAGTCACCTAGTGGAATCCAAATAACACTGTCATGCACACCAACAGTAACGACGATGGGAGGTGTGGTGACTCACACACTGGTGGAAGAAAACACTCGCTCTGTGGAAAATAACTGGCATGGGCCGGGACAGTGCACACGGGACGTTCGGCTCCTAAGCATGTACCTGAAGCACCCCTTGAACAGGCACTAGAGGAAGAGGCATGTGCAAACCATCACAATAGCACTGCTCTCAATCGCAAATTTCCCTAAACCATCAGCACTGCAAAGGGTCCCGGAGTCCAGCAGCAGCTGATTAAAAAGCCACGTGTAACAATGCACCAACTAGAGCATATAGATGAACTGTTGCTATACTCAACAAGGATGGGAGACAGCTGATCTGTAACAGCCTGGAGTATTTCCCATGTATTTCTTGTGTTTCATAAATACACATACATAGAAGAAGACCATTAAGCAAGGAAGCTAACAAACTCATGGGGGGTAATCTAAGGCACAGGGTTTCTTATCAGCAATATTCTACTTCTTAAGATAGGAGCTGTTCAAGTTGGACTCTTACCATATTCAACATAAGGGGCAAAGGGTTTATTCAGCATACACTCCAGGTCATCACTGAGGCAACTTGAAGCAGAAACCATGAAAGAAAGCTCCTTGTTGGCTCCCTTCACAGGCACATGCTTAGCTAGCTTCCTAATAGAGCCCAGGACCACCTGCCCAGGAGTGCTGTCCTCCACAGTGCACTATGCTCTCCTACATCAATGAACAGGCAAGGTAATTTCCCACAGACATATCCCCAGGCCAATCTGATGGGGGCAATCCCTCAGTTAAGATGACTCTAGCTTGTGTCCAGTTGACCACAAACACAAATTAATGCAGCTGTCTCAGCCCACTGATTTAGTGGTGAAATGTGTCCAGGCCTCAAAGAAGGTGCTAGGAGGAGTCCTGGGGAAAGAGGCTCGGAAATAGCTTTCATTTTAACAGATGGTGTTCACACATCTGACACAGAATGTTGTTGCTAGGATACAGTCAGAAGGGACAGCCTCAGAATGAAGCCCATTGGTCCTTGACAACAAGACAGAAGTAATGAATGAAAGTTGCAAGAGCATGGCTCAACAGCTAAAAGCACCTGCTGCTCTTGCAGAGGACCTGAGTTCAAGTCCCAGCACCCACATTGGGCAGCTCACAACCACCTGTAACTCTAGTTCCAGGGACTCCAACATCCTTTTCTGGCCTCTACAAGCACCCATGGCATATTCTCTCTCTCTCTCTCTCTCTCTCTCTCTCTCTCTCTCTCTCTCTCTCTCACTCACACACACACACACACACACACATGCAAATAAAAACAAATATTAAAACATAAACAAAGTTGGAGCCTTATTGCTTGCTTTTTTTGGGTATCTAATCTCAGTTTACTATTTGTTGTCAGTTGTTCAAGGCCACTAAGGCCATGTTAACTGACTGACTGTCCACTGAGGCCATGTTAACTGACTGACTGTCCACTGAGGCCATGTTAACTGACTGACTGTCCACTGAGGCCATGTTAACTGACTGACTGTCCACTGAGGCCATGTTAACTGACTGACTGTCCACTGAGGCCATGTTAACTGACTGACTGTCCACTGAGGCCATGTTAACTGACTGACTGTCCACTGAGGCCATGTTAACTGACTGACTGTCCACTAAGGCCATGTTAACTGACTGACTGTCCACTAAGGCCATGTTAACTGACTGACTGTCCACTAAGGCCATGTTAACTGACTGACTGTCCACTGAGGCCATGTTAACTGACTGACTATCTACTATACTTTCTATTCCTGTGATAAATGTCAACTAAAAGTAACCTGGGGAGAAAGAGTTTATTTAATCATATATGCCACAGCCCATCATGAGGGGAAGCCAGGACGGAAACTAAGGGTGGGAGCTTGGATATAGGAAATGATGCCAAGGCCAAAGCTTACTGGCTTACTCTCATGGCTCACTTGTTTGCCTTTTCATAAAACCCAGGATGAACTGCCCAGGGGTAGACCTGCCCACTATGGGCTAGGCCCTCCCACATTAATCACTGATCAAGAAGTGTTCATACAGACTTTCCTTCCAGTGGTCAATCTGATGGAGGTATTCCTCAGTTGAGGGTCTCTATTCCCAGATGACTCAAGCTTGTATCAAAGTGACATGAAAAAACCCTAACCAGCATGCCAACACACAACACCCTGACCAGCACACCAACACACACATACCCTAACCAGCATGTCAACACACACCCCTAACCAGCACACAACACACACCCCTAACCAGCATGTCAACATACAACACCTTAACCAGCACACCAACACAAAATATCCTGACCAGCATGCCAACACACATACCCTAACCAGCACACCAACACAAAACATCCTGACCAGCATGCCAACACACACCCCTAACCAGCATGCCAACACACATACCCTAACCAGCACACCAACACACAACACCATTACCAGCATGCCAACACACACCCTAACCAGCATACCCACACCCCTAACCAGCACACCAACACACAACACCCTGACCAGCACACCAACACACACCCTAACCAGCACACCAAAACACACACCCTAACCAGCACACAACACACCCCCCTAACCAGCATGCCAACACACACACCCTAACCAGCACACCAACATACAACACTCTGACCAGTACACCAACATACAATACCCTGACCAGCACACCAACACACAACACCCTGACCAGCATGTCAACACACAACACCCTAACCAGCATGTCAACATACAACACTCTGACCAGTACACCAACACACAATACCCTAACCAGCACACCAACACACAACACCCTGACCAGCTTGTCAACACACAACACCCTAACCAGCATGTCAACACACAACACCCTAACCAGCACACAACACACAACACCCTGAGCAGTACACCAACACACAACACCCTGACCAGCACACCAACACAAAACACCCTGACCAGCACACCAACACACACCCCTAACCAGCATGCCAACACATATACCCTAACCAGCATGCCAACACACACACCCTAACCAGCACACCAACACACAACACCCTGACCAGTATACCAACACACACACACACCATCAAGGTTTCACTCACTGATACCTTACAGTATACTGTAGTGTCCATGTTGCAGATGATAAAAATAAATCTTGGCAAATCAAAGCAAGTTACTCTGCGTTGCACATATGCTGAGCGCTGAGCAGTAGATCCTGGGGTGTGTGATTCCAACCCTCCCACACCCACTGATCGCCTCTACATTATCATCTCTGCTCTGGTTATTAACTGAGACCGTCTCCCTTTATATCCACTTAGCTCTGCCTGAAGCTAACGCTGGTCTCCCCAGCTCCCCTGCAGTGATGACTCTAAATCCAATTCAGCCCGTGCCAGTGAGATGAGCTCATGTGCAACCTAAATGCCAGGAGGAAACCACAAGACATCTCCCAGGAACTGTGGGAGCCAAGAGGAAAACTCCAGCAGATGTGACGAAGAGCTTGCTATTTGCTGTCACATTCCATGCTTTCAAAGAATGAGTCCATAGTGGCGGCAGTGGTGGCAGACATGGCCACAACGCAGCCTTTTGACTCCAAATGAAATCTCCATTCAGCACTGCGATCATTAGCCTTTGAGGTCAACAGTCCAATGGCAGCCTCCAAACTCTAGATTTTCCAAATATTTAATTCCTCATATTAAACCAACCTTCTAATCAACATGCCTAAAATGATTTCATTTCTTGAATCAATAAATCTGGAATTCAGCGATTTAGCATCAGTTTCACTACTCACTCATTTGAATCCCCTAGAAAACTAATTTTTATACCATAAGGTATACACCTTTGTCTTGAGAGTACATGCAATTAATCCATATGCTCCTCTTCTTTCTCATATGTATGAGAAGCACCTGAGAAGCTTCCAATGGGATAGCATACTCACCATACAATGAAAGAAGGGCTCTCTTCTGCCTTCCCTCAGTAAATGGAATATGAAGGCCATAGATTACCAGTCCCACTACCTATCACACTTAATCTGAATTGTTTTTTCTTTAATATTTTTTTATGTTCATTGGTGTTTTGCTGTGGATATCGCTCTGTGTAAATAAAGTTCTGATTGGCCAGTGGCCAGGCAGGAAGTATAGGCGGGACAAGAGAGAAGAAAGAGAATTATGGGATGTAGAAGGCTGGGGAGAGACACCGCCAACCGCCACCATGAGAAGCAACATGTAAAGACACTGGTAAGTCACACGCCATGTGGCAAAGTATAGATTAACAGAAATGGGTTAATTTAAGATAGAAAAGGTAGATAACAAGCAGCCTGCCACGGCCATACAGTTTATAAGCTATATAAGTTTCTGTGTGCTTTCTTGGTTGGGTCTGAGCGACTGTGGGACTGGCAGGTAAGAGAGATTTGTCCTGACTGTGGGCCAGGCAGGAAAACTCTAACTACAGTGTTTTGCCTGCATGTAAGTCTGTGTGAGGATGTCAGATCTTGGAGTTACAGACAGTTGTGAGCTGCCATGTGGGTGTTGGAAATTGACCCTGGGTCCGTTGGAAGAATAGCCAATGCTCTTAATGGCTGAGCAATCTCTCCAGCCCCCTCATATGAATTCTTACAAATGAGACATTTCTCTTTTGTAACTTTTAAGAGTACAGTAAGCTAAGGTTAGGGCTGTGGGACCCACAGATTGAAGTCAGATCCACAGACTGGTGTCAGGTCCCTTTGCCTGCTGAGCCATCTCACCAGCCCATTTGAAGAGCTCTATTGAAATAACTCCCATGCTCTTTGGCATAGACAAGGGAAACACTAAACATGCCAACTTCTTCCTTACCTCAGAAATGAGCTATGGAAGAATTTATCCCCATCCCATAGCCCTACCTGATCATAAAACAAATATGGACTAGAAAGTCTATATTCCACTAACACTTTTAAAATTTATAAGAAAACTCCTTAAAAGACAAAGTGAAGAATTGCAGATAAACCACCATCCTCAGACCTGAGGTGGAATGCCACCACTTCAACTCCACCTCCTAACTCCTCGGCACTTTTAATATTCAATATTAATATTTAATTGCCACTTCCTGTGCCACCATTCTACAACCTGGAGTGCTCTGAGTATTCCCAAAGCTGCAGTGGGTGAGCCTCCCCACACCATTTACACTCCTGAAGATTAAAAACACCTAAGCGGAATGCTAGGCAGGCTTTCTGGAAACTACCAATTATGATAATTAGCTTTCATACAAGTATTACCAGGAAAACTGTTGGTTTCTTTATTTTTTAAGTGGGGGCTGGATCCCTGGCTTAAGAGTAAGAACAGCGACTGCTCTTCCACAGGACCCAGGTTTGGTTCCTAACACCCAAGTGGGGGCTCATCACCCTCTGTATCCCCAATTCCAGGGGTATGGCGCCCCTTCTGGCCTGTATGGGCACTACATGCACAGGGTATACAGACATACGTGTAGGCAAAGCACTCATATACATCAATTCAAAACAAGGAATTTTCTTCCTAAAGTGACTTTGGCGACAAACCTCATTTGTCTCTTCACCTCCTTTGGCCTGCCCTTCACCAATCTCTCCATTCTCATAGCTACTGCTCTTCTCAACCCACAGCTCAGATTTTTCCACCGTCAGCCGAAGTTGGTCAAGATCCGCCTTAATTTGCTTGTAGTTATCAACATCTTGGTTTGACACCAGTAGCTGCACCTAAACACAGAAGAATTGCATCCCTCAAAACTGCCACAGCTTTCTGTATCCTGTACACCTGAAATCCCACCTTTAAACACTCATTAGTTGAAGTTAAACACTTACAGAACACTTAGGGATATTTATGTGCATATTGACTGAAAACCTGCAAAGATTCATGAACTCCAACCAAATATTCACCTGTGAAAAGGAATTCTTAGATGTGTACTCTCAAAAAGCTTTCAAAATTCTGATAAGAAATTTAACATAAAAGTTTAGGGGCTTGGGGAAACAGCCCAGGGGTTAAGAGCTCCTGTGGTTCTTGTAGAGGACCTAAGTTCAGTTCCCAGAACCCACATGGTAGCTCAAAATCTCCTGCAACTCCAGTTCCAAGTGATCTGAACCCTCTTCTGGCTTCCATGGGCACTACACACATAAGGTGCATATATTTACATGAGTGCAAATACCCATACACAAAAAAACAAAAGTAAACAAATCTTTTACAAGATAATCTCTAATTTCATGGTTCAAATTCATTTTTCTGAGGTTGTCTATACATGTATCTGTCTGAGAAGTAAAAACATTAAAAACCCATGGAAGAAAATATTAATGGCTACAATATACATTTGCTAGTATAAACAGTTTCAGAACTTGAGAGGACCATACAATTGTAATTTATACATGGCACATACATGTAAAACATGTGCATCTAGATGATTACCATTCAACTCCTTCAGATCTGTTAGCATCTTCCCAAAAAGCTTCCTAATATAGGTCCACACTCCACTAAACACAAAACATCAGTGAGATACCCATACATGCAAGTAATCATGAGAGATTAATGTGCAATCCAAACATCATGAGGAATAGGCCAAATCTCCATCATGGGGAATGGGCTGGATCCCCATCACAGGATAGACTGGATCCCATCACAGGACAGGTTGGATCCCCATTATGGGGAACAGACTGGATCTCCATCACAGGAGAGAGGCTGGATTCCCATCATGGGGACAGACTGGATCCCCCATTATAGTTCCTTTCATTGGAGGTTCAGCATTTTTTATCACAAGATATTTATTTTGAAGCTACAGCTTGCCAGATACATCATTAAGTTCTGTAGCCAAAATAACAGCAGTTTGGTAACAAGACTTCTAAAAGGTTACTGTTCCCCAGAACCTCCTAAATTTTATAGTGTGTCATTTTTATAAAAATACTGGCTAAAGATTCCCTTGTGGGAGACTCGTTCTAAAGCAGGTCCTGTCTACACATAGACAAGACCACATCTATCTTTCAAAACAAAAATAACAAACTATGTGGTGATAATATGTTCCCCAAAATATTGTGCACCCTAATAAACTTATCTGAGGTCAGAGAACAGAACAGCCACTAGATACATAGGCTAGAAAATGGTGGTACACACGCCTTTAATCCTAGCCTTCTGGAGGCATGGATCTCTGTGAGTTCAAGGCCATACTGGAAATAGCCAGGCATGGTGACTCACGCCTTTAATCCCAGGAAGTGGTGTCAGAAAGCAGAAAGGTATATAAGGCGTGAGGACCAGAAACTAGAAGGTTTTGGCTGGTTAAGCTTTTAGGCTTTTGAGCAGCAGTTCAGCTGGGATCCATTTGGACGAGGACTCAGAGGTTTCCAATCTGAGGAAATAGGATCAGCTGAGGAATTGGCAAGGTGAGGAAGCTGTGGCTTGTTCTGCTTCTCTGATCTTTCAGCGCTCACCCCAATAACTGGTCTTGAGTTTGTTTTTATTAACAAGACTCTTTAAGATTCCTGCTACAAATCTAGGTATTATATTGCATGCCTACAATTCCAGCACTCCAGTGGCAGAGGCAGGGGGATTGTCAAGAGTTCAAGGTCAATCCAAGCAATATACTGAACTCTGGGCCAGCCTGTGCTACAGAGTGAGACCCTGTCTCAACAACAAGGAACAGGGTCCGAGAAACACAGCCTCATCTGCGGCTCCCATCAGGCTGGGTCACAAAAATGTTCAGAACTCCAGGGCCCCAATCTTCAGGGCTCATCTTCTCGGGTCCAGAGCTGAGGACCAAAGGCAGAGTCCATGTGTGCAGGCAAGCAGGAGCCCAGCCCCAGCTCACCTGTTTAAAGGCCTGAAGCACTTCTGCTCTCTGGCTAAAGTGCTTGAACAACAGCTGCAGGGCCCCCGAGAGCAGCGGAGGGTAGTCATGCATGATGAGGTGGATGAGGACCCGCAGGAATGTCCTGCCTCCTTCATCGTCAAGCTGAACTGGAGTCTTTTCCTTTCTATGAAACCAAAAGTAATTCTAAAATTAACACATCAGATGATATCTATATTAAAGTCATTTCAACTATGTGTTTTTAAACTTAAACCCTTGTTTTCTCAAAATAAGAGATGAGAGGAAGACATTGTTACTTCTTAATCTTATATAATTGATGACGTAACAATGACAAAGATGGTTCCTCAGCCAATCTCAAGAGTTAGTCACCAACACACAGGAAAAACAAGTGCTGAGTGATTAAGCCCTAAGTCGTTATTGTTATCTAGCATATAAAATGGTGAGTTTCATTATGACGTTTTCATACCTAGTTCTTTGTCCACTACCCCTTTTGTCCTCCTTGCCCTTCCACTCATCTCCTCACCCCTCAAAGAATCCCCCTTCTGCGAAAGCATTTATTGACAATGTTGACAATGGCCCAGAGTCCAAGAGATCACCACACAGCAAGTCACAAATGCACAGCCATCACCACGGGGCCTCTATGCGCTTGGTGGCACAGTGGAACTGGGAACAGATTCCACCGGGGTGAAAGGTCTCTCTAAGGCTGATGGGCTGTGCTCCGGGAAGCAACCCTTACATGATTTTGTGGTTGAGCAAGCATTGTAGAGGGCATTATGCAAGCCTACATAGCCTATCATGCACCTATGCAATGTATGTAATATATGTGGGTTATGTAGGTGGGGGAACATAGATATGATAGAGAGATGGATGATAGGTAACATAGAACATAGACATAGAACACAGACAGTAGATAGATGCATACACACATGACTGACATATAGAACTGATACACAGACAGATAGGTATATGGAACATGATAGAGCCAGAGATGCATACACTCATAAATATGACTGATAGGCAAGATACATAAATATGCATAGGTGATAGGCAGATACACAGATGACTTTAAAAAGATAGGTCTATATAGATATATAAATAGATGATAGATACATAGATGACAGATGATGATAATAGGATCACGATGAACAAGGCAGCCCAAGAGAAGTGATGCAATCAGGAGACAAGGGGCATGAGCTACTGCTGATCACACACACTCACACACATGTGCGCACACATTCTCTCACATACATGTACTTATACACATGCACACACACATACATGGACACATACATACACACTCTCACACATATATGCATGCATACATTCTCTCACACACTTACACACACACACATGCATACTCTCTCACACACATGCACACATGCATCCACACACATATACACATGTGCACGCACACACATACACACACACACACACACACCAAAATTATGGTTAAGAGTATATTCAATACATAAGCAGGTAACAATCACACTCAAGTACTCCATTCTGCCTGTGACCACATGTGCCACACACTGACACAGTTGGTTGTGTGGTGCTGTCCACAAGCTCCTCCACAGACACCGCACTAACATGGTGCACTCTGACAGTTGGATGGCTGTGAAGTACCTCGTCTCTAGGAACTTTTCAGTTCTTGCCGTTTTATAGAACACAGTTCTATCATGGATCTATCACCTGGAGCCATCATTGGCCAAAGTGACATTATGCAGCTCATGTCTGTGTATTAAGATAAGATTATAGACTGGCTTTATCTTTCTTCCCCAGAATAATAAATATTTCAATAGGAAATCATAACAAGAGAAAAATAAGGCCAATGTTCACTAGATGATGGATCTTCTGGGGGCTCTGTCCTTCCTTCCTCCTCCCTCCTCCCTCCCTGCCTCCTTTCCTCCTCCCTTCCCTCCTACCTCCCTTCCCTCCTCCCTCCTTCCTCTTTTCTCCCTCCCCTCCTCCCTGGACAGACCTCACTATGTAGCCCAGCACCTGATAGTTATTTCTTAATTCTTTTTCCCTCTCTAGGAAAAAGAGGCAGTAGGGAGCTCAGTGTGGACATTTTTATCTCCTCAGTTTATCTAAGGTCTAATAAAAATGAATGTCAGTAATTCTACCTGAGATTTACTTGCTCATTTTGACTACTTTACTTGACAACAATATATGCCAGGGATGTGGCAGAAAGGAGAACGGTCATTTTCTTCCATCATGGACACTTCCAACTGGCATGAGATGTCTGATTTCTCACTCATAAAGTTAAGGATGACATCAAAAGATGCCACTTTCTGTCTCAGCTACTCAAGATTCTGGGACACAATGTGTTACGAGATATCACACTGTTTCTATGGGGGCTGACAGGCATCTGTGTGCAGTCATCTTCTAGGAAAGAAAAACTAATTCTGAGAGAATTAAGGATGTGGATCCTTTCTCCCATTTTTTAAAGGTGATTTAAGCAAGAATCATACTCTTTCTTTTAAGTAAATTCCAAGCTTCATTTCTGGCAGAAATTATGTTAGCAGCAATTGGAGTATCTAAATACGTCTAAAAGACAAATGATAACAAACTATGGATAAAATTCTAGATGAGATGAGATGTATTTGCATATAAGATAAAGACTCATTACAGTACCTGCCAGCAAACATGGTTTCTGCCTGAGCCGCAATCTCATCAATGTCGGGGACAATAGCTGTGAAGACAACACAGAAAGTCTTCATTTTGTTTTAATTCGTGTTCATAGTCATTTACTTGAAGATGTTTTTTATTTTCATACTTTTTGTGACACCAAATGTTAATAGTTCAGAAAATTACAATATGGTTTCACTTAAATAAGTGTGATGGTGCTTTGTCAACTAGACACAATGTAGAATCACCTAGAAAAACATATCAATGAGGAGTATTGGGTTAGGATGTCTAAGGCTGTCTTGATTACTAATCTTCATTGATGTGGGAAGATCCAGCCCACCACAGGTGGTACCATTCCCTAGGTAGGAGGTCCTGAACTGTACAGAAGTCAAGCTGAGCACAAGCAGGCAAGCATGTGCGCATTGACTTCTCTCTCATCCTGGGTGTGGACATATGACCCGTTCTCTCAAGGGCATGTTCTGTGACTTCCCTGTGATGGTGGTCCATAACCTGGAAACAGAGACTGAAACACTGAAACAAACCCCTTTCTCCCCTAAATTGCTTTTTATTGGAGTATTTTATCACAGCAAACTGGAACAAACTTGAACATCTTAACTGAAGTTCCTGCACGTGTGTGTGTGTGTGTGTGTGTGTGTGTGTGTGTGTGTGTGTGTGTAGTGAATATTGAATCCAGGCTGCAAATGTACTCTCTCCCCCTTTAATATAAGCTATGCTTACATTACATTTCCATGCTTACATTACTGCCATCAAATGTATTAGAAGATAAACAACCATCTATACAAAGGTGCTCTGATTTGTAAGTGTATGTATGTGTGTATGTGATATGTCAAACACATATGTGTATCCCTACACAAACATACACATAGGGTGCACTAGCGATGGCACAGGAG
Source organism: Onychomys torridus (assembly GCF_903995425.1). Lineage (NCBI taxonomy): Eukaryota > Metazoa > Chordata > Mammalia > Rodentia > Cricetidae > Onychomys > Onychomys torridus. The sequence continues at coordinate 157,527,723 of NC_050445.1, forward strand.
AACAATTGGCTCCATCAGAGGGGAATTTCCGGGGTGCCTTTAACCTTTGCTTGTGAACTTTACTGACACTCAGAGCTTGTGTTTCCAGAAGTCTGGCTTCTGCAAGTCAATAACCGTTATGTTTCTATCAATGCAGCTGCCAGCACGACTTTCTGGTTCTGCCTGATCGTTCCTGGAAACAGCCCTTTGGGGTTCTGCCCTTCTGGGAAACTGCGGTGTTGCAGGGATGTCAGGACTGGCCCCTTGCCTGGGTGGAACAGTGGCTGCTGGTCTGCAGGGCAGGCTGGCTGCAGGGCAGGGCGGGCGGTGAGGCAATGGTCTGGTCCCATTCTCATTATAGGAGCAGTCAGTGAACTGGACTGGTTGACGGCTGGAGAAGGAGGTGGCTCCGAACGCCGTTCAGGACTTCCCCGTCTATGCACAACTGCCAGCCTCAGAAGAGCTTTGGTAACTGGCTGGCTGTCCTAAGGTGTAGTTTATAGCCCACCAGGACTGACCTGGCCCAACCAGGAGTAAGGTGAGTTAATCTTTCTGTCTTCACAAAGTCCTTTCTACAGCCTCAAAATTTTACAGCCATTCTTTATGCTCTTTCAGGTTGTGTTCCAAGTCTCAGGAACATTTAGATTGTTAAGCGTGAGGTAAGATTCCATAGCAAAGACACCAGGCCCCGCACCACCACAGGCAAGCCTTCGGGGGCCCTTCTTCTTTGTTCTTCAGCTAACCATGGCTTCCCCCAAAATGCCTTCTCAGCTGCACTTCACACTGCTCTTTGATCCAGGTGTGATCTCAGATTTTCACCAAAAGAACAGAATGTACAAACGATTCAAACTCTGCAGCTGAAGAGGTCTCAGAAGTCCGGGGCTTTGATGACTGGTAGCCCTCCTGCCAACCTGCCTAAGTTTAGATCACCATGGAAACACACCCTGGCTGTGCCTGTGAAGATATTTCCTGGAAGGTTTGATTAAGGTAGGAAGATCCCCCTGAATGTGGGTGGCACCCCAAGGGCTGGGGTCCTGTACTGAAAAGGTCAGAGTGGACTGAGCATCAGCACTCCCTCCCCCCCCATTCCTGACTGTGGAGCCATGTGACCTGTCACCCCGCCCCGCCCCTTGCTGCCCCTTCCACACTGAACTGTGGCTCCTCAAACAAATCAACACAAAACCTCTTCCCTTTAATTGCTTTAGTCACAGCAACAGTGACAAATGTGCTGATCTTCCCAGTCACTGCCCCCGCCCAGCTTTCATCATGGAGGAAACGCATAACAGCACCTCTGCTGGCCACAGGGCAGCATCAGGACAGGGACATCAGATGGATGCAGTGCCAAATTCAGCAAATTCCCAGTTTCAACTGGCAGAGACTGTCATCTTTTGACATAGAAATACTTTTGTTTTAAGATAGATATGAAAGGTGCTTGGGGTCTTTAAAGCAGAATGCAAAATCAAGGACCGTGAAGAAGCCTTATGGCAAGCCATTATTTTGTAAGCTAATTTAAATACAAACATACACACACATACATATATATACATATAGACATATGTATATATATACAACACATGCATGTATATATACATGCACATATATACATGCATGTATGCATACACATATATGTATTATACACATACATGTGCACATATCTATATACACATGTGCTGGACCTAGTGCTGGACGCTGCACACTGAGACAGCTGCAATGGCGGAGGATAGTGTGGGGCAACCAGCACCTTTTGATTGGACAGGAGGCTCGACAGCAGGAGGGAGTTAACTCCTGCTCAAAGCCCAGGGCTGGGGAGATCACAGGCCCTCTCCTGGAACCTACTGCTGTTTACTAAATGCCTGTGCTGCCAAAAAGCTTTCTAAATGTTTACATTTTTTTGGAGACAGGGTTTCTTTTTTAAAAAATCTTTTAAAAAGTATTTTATATTTGAAATTATAATATAATCATATCACAATTCTCTTTCCCTCAAAGCCCTTCTACATATCCCTCCTTTAGTCTCTTCCAAATTCACAGCTTCTTTATTCATGAACTGTTTCTACTAGTTGTTCCCACTTCCCTCTGTTCTCATAGGGCCCTCCACCTGCCCACCACCCCAACTCCCAGTCCGCTTGTGCAGATCTCATCCACTTCTCCTTCACTGGGCCATCCATGTGTCTCTCCTAGGGTCCCTCCAGCCAGCCTCTCTGGAGCTGTGGGTTGCAGTCTGGCCATCCCTTGCCTCATTTCTAATATCCACTTATCAGCTGATAAACTCCTTCAGTAAAGTGGCAGGATACAAGATTAACTCAAAAAAGATCTGTAGCCTTCCTATATACAAATGACAAATTGGCTGAGAAAGAAAACAGAGAAACATCACCCTTTACAATAGCCACAAAAAGTATAAAATGGAAAGATCTCCCATGCTCATGGATAGGTAGAATTAATATAGTAAAAATGGCAATTTTACCAAAAGCAATCTACAGATTCAATGCAATCCCCATCAAAATCCCAACACAATTCTTCACAGTCTTGGAAAGAACAATACTTAACTTTATATGGAAAAACAAAAAACCTAGGATAGCTAAAAGAATCCTGTAAAATAAAGCAACCTCTGGAGGCATGATGATCCCTGACCTCAAGATCTATTATAGTAATAAAAACTGCTTGGTACTGGCATAAAAACCTACATGTGGACCAATGGAATCGAATTGAAGACCCTGACATTAATCTGCACACCTATGAACATAAGATTTTCAACAAAGGAGCCAAAACTGTACCATGGAAAAAAGAAAGTATCTTCAACAAATGGTGCTGGCATAATTGGATGTCAACATGCAGAAGATTGCAAATAGATCCATATCTATTGCCATGCACAAAACTCAAGTCCAAGTGGATCAAAGACCTTAACATAAATCCAGTACACTGACCTTGATAGAAGAGAAAATAGGAAGTAGTCTTGAATGCATTGGCACAGGAGACCACTTCCTAAATATAACACCAGTAGCACAGACACTTAATAAATGGGACCTCGTGAAACTGAGAAGCTTTTGTAGAGCAAAGGACACAGTCAACAAGACAAAGCGACAGCCTACAGAATGGGAAAAGATTTTCACCAACCCCACATCTGACAGAGGGCTGATCTCTAGAATATATAAACAACTCAAAAAGCTAGACTTCAAAATACTGAAAAATCCAATTTAAAAATGGGCTACAGAGTTTAACAGAGAATTCTCAACAGAAGAATCTCAAATGGCTAAAAGACTTAAGGAATTGCTCAACATCCTTAGTCATCAGGGAAATGCAAATCAAAACGACTCTGAGATACCATCTTACACCTGTCAGAATGGCCAAGACCAAAAACACTGAAGACAGCTTATGTTGGGGAGGATGTGGAGCAAGGGGAACACTCCTCCACTGTTGGTGGGAATGCAAACTTGTACAGCCAACCTACATCAACAAGACCTCAACATCCCAATACAGAAGAAACAGAAGAAATGTTTACGTTTATATGCAGAGATCTGTGCTGCTCTCATCTGTGGTCAGAGAAGCTTCATTTTGTGTGGGTGATGGTCAGCACAGAGAACTTGTGAAAATACAGAGTATATAACCTGAGTGCTCAGCTGGGGATGGGTCATCTCTAGCCTCCCACGGTCCAAGGTACAGGGAACCTCACAGATGATGGGGAGAGAGAATGTGAGAGTCCATAGATGGGGAAGACTGCTGTGAGATGCTGGTGTTAGATGTAGCATGGCTGGTGCACACACTGACTCACAGCAGCCAAGGTCACCTCAACAAGACCAGCACAGCATGGGTATCTAGCTTGGATATTGGCAACTGATGGCTGCTGAGGAAGGGAGAGCCACTCTCTGAAGACGTGGCTATTGGTGGGTTGACCATGCCCCAGTGAATGGCCACACACCCATGTTCATATGAGTGGCCCTAACTGGATTCCAGGGTTGTCAATGATACAAACAGGGAAATGAACTGTGGAGGGAGGCAGGTGAGGGAGGGAGGAAGCTGGTGATGGATGGAGATGATCAAAATACATTCTATAAATACATGGAACTTCCAAGGAGTAACAAGTATTATTTAGGATAAATTTTAAAAGACCACAGAATTCAAATAATAAATACTGTCACAAAGGTACCTGATGGCAGCAGCGTGTCCGGAGAGCCATTGGCAGAGGCTTCACCATTGTCGCTGTTCTCCCCAAATTCCTTCTTATATATGGACAGCATGTACGAGATCCTGTAATCCAGCCTGACGCTCAAGATGAACTGCAAGAGTTAACAGGACAAAACTCAGTTCCATTAGTGTGTACTGAAAGACGCTGTTCTACCAAGATGGCACAGCCATCAGCACAGCGTGTACACACGTCACAGGCTGCAGAAAGGGCTCAGTGGTAAAGCCTCGGCAAGAAAGCCTGGGAACTGGGTTCCATCCCCAGAACTCAGGAAAAGTGAAAGAACCAGCTCCACAAAGTTGACCTCTGCCCTCCATGGTGAACACTGTCACACATGTGACCTCACAGGGACACTATCATACATGTGACCTCACAGGGACACTATCATACATGTGACCTCACAGGGACACTGTCACACACGTGACCTCCACAGGGACACTGTCACACACATGACCTCCACAGAGACACTGTCATACATGTGACCTCACAGAGAACACTGTCACACATGTGACCTCACAGGGACACTGTCACACATGTGACCTCACAGGGACACTATCATACATGTGACCTCACAGGGACACTGTCACACACGTGACCTCCACAGGGACACTGTCACACACGTGACCTCCACAGGGACACTGTCACACACGTGACCTCCACAGGGACACTGTCACACACGTGACCTCACAGGGATACTGTCACACATGTGACCTCACAGGGATACTGTCACATACCTGACCTCACAGGGACACTGTCACACATGTGACCTCACAGAGAACACTGTCACACATGTGACCTCATACATGATAAAATGAATTTTTAATGCAAGTCATGACACACAACAACCACAGTGCTGTCAATCTCCCAAATGAACCAATCAGAAATCTTATTTGTAAACTACAAACTCTCAGTTGTTGACCTGTTTTTGTCAGTTTTAAAATGAAGGAAAGGGATATGTTTTCATTGGTCAGTATTAACGAAAGCCCACAATTAGTTAATTAATTTGTGATTGTATTTTTTTTTCTTTTTTTGGTTATTTGTTTTAGTTGGTTGGTTGGTTGGTTGGTTGGTTGGTTGGTTGGTTGGTTGGTTGGTTGGTTGGTTTTGAGACAGGGTCTTCTATAGCCCAGGTTGGCCTCAAACTCCCTATGTAGCAGAGGATATCTTTGAAGTCCTTCTGTTCCTCCTCTCAAGAGCTTGGATCGCATGGAGTTTTAGAACCAAGGAAACCTGATGCCCCACAACTGCTCTCTGAATACTCCAGGTAGGAGAGTCTTGTGGGTCTAAAGAGGTAATGCTGACTGGATGCCAGACACACTGGCAACCTCCTTTGCTGAGAGAAAAATTCTGGAGCTGCTTTTGTGCACAGAAAGGCTGGGCTTCAACTGCAGCAGAGTTGATCCAGTCCTAACATCTGCCCAGAAGCCAGGCCAGCCAGGGTGGCTGGAATGCTGGGTCCTGGGTCTCTCCACTGTGGTCGTGTCTCCTTGGACTTCTGTTACCAGCTCAGTGGCTGATGTGGGACAGTAACGAAGTACACCTTCTGGCCCAGGCTCTGCTGGGAGCCTTGGGGAACCCAACACTGAGAATCCCTGCCTGGAAGGAGCGAGTATCTGTGCTGAGAGAACAGAACAAGGGACCGCTCTGTTAGGAGGTGACATGCAGGGCTGAGGCATGGGACCAGAAAGGATCATCAGGAGGGTGTGCTGTGGATTCCACATGCCTTCCTGGCAACTGGCCTGTGATAGCCCAATTTCTGAGCACAGCTGTTACCAGTGTCCTGCACTCTCGAAGGGTCTCCTTCCTGGAGCAGTAAACAATATGGTAGCCCAGGCTTTATTAAAGCTGGCTCTTGTGTTCTGTTTGTTTCCATGGCCCTCCCTTCCTCCCCAGGCCCCACTCCCTCTTCAGTGCTCAGACTCCTCTGTCCCAGGTCACTACATCACACACAATTTCCTGTTGCATCCTCACGTCTGTTCAGAGTCCACTGTACCTTCATTCTCTTCTCTGCCATGAGAGCAAGCTCTCAAGACACTGAACGTGTGCATGTGATGCTTTTTATGATTCCATGGCCAGGATCTGGATCTCTCTCTCTCTCTCTCTCTCTCTCTCTCTCTCTCTCTCTCTCTCCCTCCCTCCCTCCCTCCCTCTCTCTCATCTTTATCCTTTCTGACTTCCCCCTTCCTTCCCCCTCCCTCCATCTTCTCCCCCACGCTTTGAAGGTCTTTATGCTGCATCTGGATGGAAGCAAACTCATGTCAGCTACTCTTTGTTAAGTTTATCTGCATCTGCTAGTCAGGTCGTGAGGAAGCTGGTGTGGAAAAGGTGTCTATAGGACTGGGGACATGCTACTCTACAGGGGACTCAAGTTCTGTTCCCAGCACCCAGCTCAGATGGCACACAACCAGTAACTCCAGCTCCAAGGGATCCAATGCTCTCTACTGGCTTCTGCAGGGACCTGCACTCATGTGCACATACTTCCCTCACACAAATACACGCATGCACACAGAAATTAAAAATCCTTTTTAATATAATATTTGAAGGTAGCCAGGTTGTAAATGTGGCTCTTGAGGAGTATAAAGTCCAGAAGTAAGGACAAACCCCACAGTGACTCTTTTATTAACCTGCTGTGACTATGACACACACTGGATAATGAGACTCCAGTGAATGAGGATTTATAGGGTGTAGGGCAGAGCAACATTGGGAACAGTGGACTAAGGAAGGGCCTAGGGCTTGGCCCTGAAGCAGGACGGCAGAGACAGAGCTAAGCTACAGGTGCTTAACACATAAGGGTTTTGTTTTGTTTTTTAACTCAAGTACTCAAAGGGCAGATAGAATTCAATGTGAACCGCTAATGAAGCATTCACCTCTGTTGGAGATGAGTACCCACAGAATCTCATTTAAAACCTTTGCTCCTCTAATGTGTCTAATTATGAAGATGCAGATATGGTGTAAGATAAAGAGACAGAAAACTAGGCTGAGAAAAGGCTAAGCATGGTGGCTCACACCTATAATCCCAGCATCCTCAGCACTTGGGGGTGCTGAGGCAGGAGGATTCCCATGAGTTCAACAG